>NC_092253.1:5590000-5617500 GCF_036320965.1 Panulirus ornatus | reverse complement strand
TACACAGGCAGCTATTGCAGCTGAACTTACGTTGCAGGGGGTTAGCTTTGAGAACATGGAGAGGGGGAAAAAAGGTAGAAAAAAAGAAACAAAAAAGATGGTCTTGCAAAGCGAAAACAGCTCGAGTGTTCTGTTTATTCTGTGATACATTCTCTCACATCGGTGAAATATTTACCCGCCAGACGAAAAGTTTATGATGTATTCATTACGTGTACTGTGTGTGTGTGTGTGTGTGTGTGTGTCATCAGTAGAGAAACAGAAACTAGCTCCATATCGCTTGACAAACCACAGAGAGAGAGAGAGAGAGAGAGAGAGAGAGAGAGAGAGAGAGAGAGAGAGAGAGAGAGAGAGAGAGGGAGAGAGAGAGAGAGAGAGAGAGAGAGAGAGAGAGAGAGAGAGAGAGAGAGAGAGAGAGAGAGAGAGAGAGAGAGAGAGAGAGAGAGAGAGAGAGAGAGAGAGAGAGAGAGAGAGAGAGAGAGAGAGAGAATATGAAATGGTCTCATTGATGAACCCTGTCAATTGAATCTATCCTTACACATCTTTCTCACACGTTGTCACTTATCCCTTTGTCTCAATTCCTCTGAAACCACCGGGATCATTCCATTTCACTGCACTCATCGTTCTACTTAGTTGTGTCTCGAAGAAAGCAGGATCTGGAACTTCTCATGAGAAGTTGGAGGAAGTTCTACACCACAGCAGGGAAACTTGCGTCGGATTACCTCATAACTTTCCCTCCTAATGTTTTCATCTGCCTCACTTTCTCATTATCATTTTGCATCTTCTCTCTCTCTCTCTCTCTCTCTCTCTCTCTCTCTCTCTCTCTCTCTCTCTCTCTCTCTCTCTCTCTCTCTCTCTCTCTCTCTCTATTTCTCTCTCTCTTTTTTATTTCTTTCACTCCTCAAGTCAATCGAACTCCCTCGGAGTGTCCTGTAACCTGGATAAGTAAGAAAGAAAATGGAAATAACAGATATCTTTCCATTTTGATAATCTAAGACCAGTCTGGATTACGTGATAACTGTTCAACTTTTTAAGATGGATATCCTTGGCACGAAAATATAAGACTTACTGAATATTTCGAAGGACACAAACTTTCAGCAATTCTCTCTGAATACTAAGAAGAACAGAAGCTTTCAATAAGACTTTCTGAACACCTAGAAGAACAGGAGTTCTCAATAAGGCTTTCGGAACACTTAGAAGAACAGAAGATTTCAATAATATTTTCTGAATACTTAGAACAGGTTTCACTGAGATAGAATTTTCAAAGCATTTGTGATTGTGGAAAGGACAAGTTTCTTTTTTTTTTTTCACGAATCAGCTGTAAAATAGAATTGGAAAAATTGCCTCCTAGTCTTAAAGTCAGAGACACTTCAGATCCGAATATCCAATATTGAGTTACAAAACTCATGGAATATGAAGAGAAAACATAAGTTTTATGGTAAATTCCATAAAGATAGTTTAAGGAAAGAATATATTCGGGCAAGAGAAAGCATAAAAGAGATCTGCGAGAGCGAAATAACGAGGAACGCTGACTTATATCTGTGTGTTGTCTAAATGAGGGTGAAAATGAATTAGAACTGGGGAGCTGAATTATGGTATTCGAGATGTCCTGCTATAATTCATTTGTTGATACTCGAGGTGATATTCTGTCTGCCTGTATGTCTGTCTGTCTGTCTGTCTGTCTGTCTCTCTCCAACAACGATTTCCCCTCCCCCCCCGCCTTGTGATAAATATCCTGCAAAGACAAGCTTATCTTTACCTTTCAAGCCTTTTCTTACCCTCTTCATCTTCCTCGGCCTTTCAGCACCTTCCCCTCTTCTAACAAATGCCTTCGCCTCACCAGCAAAAAACCTAATTTTCTCAACTTCTCACCAACACATCCTCTCTCGTCGGCAATTCTTCTCACCTGCTTTGCAAACCTATTACATTTTTTTTCCCTCCACATCCTCGTCTTATGTTATCCTATCTTCTTTTATGCTATATTCCACTCACTCTTTCTATGTCACCATCACTATGATCCCCTGGATATTTTATTTTCTTTCATCCCTTTGTCTTCCCCTGCACTTATTACATTTCCACTCCCCTTCTATCTCCGCTCTCTTTGTAGCTCTCTCTGTCCATACAGTGGCTGTGACACCTACATAACAAGGATCGCTTTGTGTCTATTGTTCGTAACAATTTACCCACGAGATGGGTACACTGGTAGTTTATAACTGCTTAGAGATGTTCTGTATCATTCTGGTTGTGCAATTGGACTCCGCCCACTCCCGCGGTGTTGTAAATGAAACACGATAAGCTCCCGAGTGCACTTTCGTGCAATGATCTCATCAAATAAAGAAAAGATAGAGGAGGTTACTACGACTAAGAAGTTACTATCAGCAAGGTCCATCATTGCCCTGCTCCTGCGTGCAGTGCAGCCTCCTGTGTCAGTAAGATGGTGCTAACGTAGAGAAAAATAGTGACATTACAGAAAATTATTTAACCAGGTGGTGTTACATTGAAAGCAGTAACAAGCTTCTTTCAGTCCACTTCTTTCAGAGGAGCCTGTTCTCCAACACAGACAGACGTTAAGAATATACGTAAACAGGAATTCACGGGAAAAGAAAAACACTGTCTTCGTTTCTAAAAAGCACATCTCTAATAAGAGGAAGTTTAAACATACGTCAGGTTCAGCACACGAGAAGGGGGGGCCCCTCATAAACTTTAAAACAAACTAAAATTCTTGCTGAACTTTTCCTTTAAACAAGAAGGAACCAAAATTTGGTGGGAGTGTAAATAAAAACACATGGACACCGTTGAAATCATATTACTTTTTTTCAAAAATTTCAATTTAACTTTTCCAGAGTTTGTCCATTCAAGGGAGAGAAAGAGAAAGAGGAAGAGAAGGAGAGAGAGAGAGAGAGAGAGAGAGAGAGAGAGAGAGAGAGAGAGAGAGAGAGAGAGAGAGAGAGAATTGTAAGCGACGTACACAGAATATCGAGTTCCAGCAATGGGGAAATTCAGTCCTTGCCATGGAAATCTTTTGTCCTCCTTCCGTATATATATATATATATATATATATATATATATATATATATATATATATATATATATATATATATATATATATATATATATATACACGAGTACATGTTCATACTTGCTTTCGTGTTTGTGTGTGTGTGTGTGTGGGTGTGTGGGTGTGATGTTCATCATAGAAACCAACCAACCCTTATTGCTTTCTTTGTGGAGGTAGAATAACCTTTTATTTTTATCATTATTTTCATTCATTTGGTCTTGTTTCCATCTCGCGGAATTTTCCTTCTCAGATTCAACTATCACCGCACCTCCCCGTTCTGGACTCCAATTAAAAGCTATAAATACAACGATAAACAAGTCTTGAAAAAGAGTATACGAACCATCTCTCTCTCTCTCTCTCTCTCTCTCTCTCTCTCTCTCTCTGTCTCTCTCTCTCTCTCTCTCTCTCTCCTCCCTCATAGTGCTTCTCCTTTCCAAACGACTCTCGAAGCTGCATCTCCTCATGTTAATTGAACAACCTCGACCATGGAGGTGAGCCTAAGGGCTTTCACCATGAATGGATGCGGGTTTGGCAATGCGCGCTCTCTCTCTCTCTCTCTCTCTCTCTCTCTCTCTCTCTCTCTCTCTCTCTCTCTCTCTCTCTCTCTCTCTCTCTCTCTCTCTCTCTCTCTCTCCCCGTGCCCTAGTTCGCTCACTGGTTCATTAGCAGGCTTACCTTCCATTTCATAAGTTTATGGACTGCTTCGTTAACTGGTTCGAAATTGCGTCATTCCCTGGCTCACCATTTTCTTCATATGCTGGTCTGCGAACTCATTCATTAGCGGGTTCGAACGAGGGTTCATGAATTATTCATACTTTGGTTCACAGACCAGAGCAGAGGCTGGATCATAAACTAGTCCACGGACTGAATCATAAATATGGACTTAACTGTTTCGAAGACTTGAGTGATAATCGATTCAAGAACGAATTCACAGAGTGGTGGAGTGGTGAGCTAACTCTTACACAACGTGAGTAATTGACCAACACCCGCACCGGTTCTTAGATTAGAACTGTAGACTCATTCACGACCTGTCACACATCACCAGCAAAGCTTCATATTCCGGTTCATGAACCAGTGAACCAATGTCATAAAAAGACTGTTATACACCAGTACACATAAGAGGACAATATGTCCTTCGTAATGTAGAACAGAAAGACACCGACAAAGGATTACATAGACTTCATAAACCAGCTGAAAATTACAGTATATAAACATTCATGAGAAGATTAGAATTGATTCAGCTGAATCATGAACAAGAAAGGTCAAACAACCCTTAGAAAAAGTCTCGAGATGGTGGACAAACTGGAAGTATTTATTTGTTTACAATGTTGTACCTGTTCCATGTGCCATTCAGACGATAAAATCATAGAATGAAAACATTCAGTTCGAAATCATATCGTACTTTGGGGAGATATGAGCTTAAGATCTTTTCAAAAAAATATTAGTATTTGATATATTTCGAGAGAACTATGAATGGTTTCGTCTACAGGCTTTCATAATCTGATACTATTTTCGGGACTGTGTCGTATCTAGTGTAGCGATCGTCTTTGTGTGTCGTCTCATTGCCACCTTATAACAGTAACACTATAATAAGGTGAACATTCATGATAGCCTTGCGATATTGCTAAGTTGTGTCTGTCTGAAACACCCGCAGGATTAGAGCAAAGGAAAATAATCACAGACAAGAATGATTTCGAACAATACTTGGAACGTACCTTTAGCAAATGACGAGACACACTTATCCAAGGGCGTCGACTTGCCTCACTTGGTCTAGAGAGAGAGAGAGAGAGAGAGAGAGAGAGAGAGAGAGAGAGAGAGAGAGAGAGAGAGAGAGAAGAAAAAGAATAACATATAAAAGAGATAATTCTTTTTTTTTTTTTCGAGGTTAAGTCCAGATACAAGGACAGTGGCCATACGTGCTTGTCTGAGGCCAACACAAAGAGTCCTTTGATCACAAGGAGGAGTAGGAGGAAGGTGGTGGGGAGATGAGGAGCTGGGATTGGCGGTGGGAGAACCATCTCAAGGAGGAGGAGGAGGTGGCAAGACGTGACGCAAAGGCTCCTCAGAGCGTTGGAGCTGATCGACTAATTGTCACGTAGGGAGAAAGCGTGGCCGGTTACCAGGGTCAAGTGCTTTTAAGGCCTTACTCCCTGGGGGGAACACAGGTGTCCGTCAGCTGTTCTTATAGCGATTTTCCTTTTTACCGAGAATGACTGCAGAAATACATGGACAGTAACACACAAATACGTTCACACACACACACACACACACACACACACACACACACACACACACACGCACACACACATACATATACATATAAATATATGTCGTTAATGGTATGGCTTTGATTAGGGCCTCGGCTGCCCATGCTGTCACAACTAATATTAAAAAAACTTCACAGTTTCTCAGGGTATCCGTCACCTCTGATTTTTCGTCATCAGACACTGGAGACATTTTCCTTGCGGTTGACGTATACATGATTCTTCTTCGAGTGTACATACAGAGTTGAAGGATTTATTCAGTATGAAGGCCATTTCCTTGTTCTTGTCGGTTATTTCCCAGTGTTACGTTATTAGTGTTCATATTGCGTCTTTGACGTCCTTTCTTTGTCTCTAATGTTTGAAGAATTCTTTAGGGTTATTCTTTAACATTTAAGGAGATTTTCTTTTGTATTCTCGAGTTTGTCTTTATGACATGTCTAAATTCTCTTATTTTTTGTATTTCCTCCAGTTCTTAATGACTTCCATTGTCATTCGTTCACTTAAATCCTTATATATATATATATATATATATATATATATATATATATATATATATATATATATATATATATATATATATATATATATATATATATATATATATATATCATTTCAAACAAAAGTGATTTGTGTATAGAACAGCCGACCAAAAACTGAAGTCACACTCACAAAATATTCTTTCCAAACGTCTTATGTATAACTGTATATGAGGTGAAGAAAAGGAATCTGGTTATAGATTATTTTCTTTTCTATTTATGATACATTTCCCCCTGGATCACCGCTGCCATGATTCGCAGAGTGGGGTTTCCCCAACCCCTCCCCACCCAAAAAAAAAAATGGACTAAATATCGAGTGTAATTGAGCGCTTGACAAAACCTTGCCCTAGTTTCTGATTTTATGAAAATGCGATCTTGAAGGCACACCGGTTTGTGGTTTTTTCTTTTCTCGCTCCGTTCTTCATTCTCTCTCTCTCTCTCTCTCTCTCTCTCTCTCTCTCTCTCTCTCTCTCTCTCTCTCTCTCTCTCTCTCTCTCTCTCTCTCTCCCTTTTCCTTTCTCCTTCTTTCCCTCCACCTTCGTGTGTTTCGTACTCTCACTCCCTCCCTCTTGCTCTCTCCCTCCCTCTCTCTATCTCTCAGTAGAGCCATGTGTGGTTGGCTGGGGGCAGGTGCCAAAAAAAAGAGCCCCCCTCCATCAACATCTCGTCAGCAAGCTGCGGTAATGAGCTCAGTGGAGGCTCTCATCAGCGTTCCGCTGAGAAAGGCCCTCCATGGCCTTCGTCCAGGGCGCCTAGCCTAGCCTGATGCTTCCCTCACCTCCTTGGCTGCTGTGTTATCCCGCGTTACACTATGTTATGCTCCTATGTTTTACACTCCTTTGCTATGTTATGAGAGTAGGTTGAGGTCTATCTTTATTCTGATATGTTTAATAGATTATTTTGCTTGATATGCCATGTTGTCCTCGTTGCTGTGTTTTCATGTGTTATGCTATGTTATACTCTTACGTCTTAAGCTTTCTTTTGCCCCCTTGCTTTGTTATGATAGTAGGTAGAGGTCTACTGTCATTCAAATATGTTTGATAGATCATTTCGCTTGATATTCTGCATATGTCTCTTTTAACTGCATTCCTCTTTCCTCCGTAGCCTTTGCTTAGATCCCTCCTGCAGGTAAGATTATAAATCATATGTGTAAGTGATTTTAGTGGTAAGTCTACAGAAGAAATGGCTTATGTTCAGACAGACGCACTATACAGCTTATGAAGCGATGGCGTTTTGGCGTAGCAATTGGTAATCTAAGGAGCTGGCTGGTCTGTGCTCCAGTTTGGTATCTGGGAGTTGTATGTTCTTTGTGCCATACTGCCAGTATGTGTGGTTACTATCTGTGATTACTCTTTTATGGTAATCTTTTGTGTGTCACGGGCAGAAAGTTTTACACTCGTGTTCCCCCGTCTTTTAATTTTTGTGTGTATATATACTATGTTTGTAATCCTCTGTGTGTAGATACACACGTGCATGCCCAAACACACACGCATACACACACACACACACACACACACACACACACACACACACACACACACACACACACACACACACACACATACACACCAGCCTAAGCCAGGTGTGTATAATGACGCTCATAAGAAGGTACCCTGATAAATTTATAATGAACTGCGACTGATATGGCAAAGGTCCCGGGTTCGAGGGCATTATGTGACATATAACTTTCATGGGCTGCAAGCAACACTTGCACACCACATGTGACTCTCTGTTACATTGTGTCCTACCCTTTTCCTTGTCCTCGGTAGCCAAAATGACTCTCCTTCCCTTTGTTGCATCTCTCCTTCCCTCTCATTACTTTCCCCCCCTTCCCACATTCCTGTGTTTAATTTGTCAGTGTTTCTCTTATCTTCGACCTTTCCTCCCCTCCAGTTTCTTCATTTCTTCTTGTTTATGATTCTCTATCTCCTCCATATTCCCTCCCCTTCACCTGGTCGCCTGCTACTTCAATATATCTATAGAGATTGTTCTTTTCTCCTTCTATACATTCATTTCTCAACCCACCTTTTAATTTTGTATCCTTTGCTGCTTTTTATCTTTTTTCTCTCTCTCCTCTCCTACATTCACCTTCTTCATAATCACTATTGCCTTTTGAACGATGTGTTATTTCAAATAGACACTCCCTACTTCTCTGATTAAGAACGTATAACACCATTTACATGTAACATCATCTCGAGGACATGAATGTTTAATGTGTCTGTGTGAGGGACCTGAACATTATATGCTCGGTCATTATACATAAAAGCATCAACAGATGATATATCCATCCTAGGGAGCAATGAATATGTTCAATAATGAAAATGTCACAAGACAGGCGACGCCAGGGTGGAAATTATGATATTCATCTCAAAGGTTTAAGCTTATCGAAAGAAAGGAAAAAGATGTGTATCATATGCACTTTGAACTATTGCTGTTGTGAAGAGCAGTGTTCTTTTCACACTCCATCTGTTACAGTGACCCCTCTTACCCCATCCTAGGTTGTATCACCTTCCTGAAGCAGGTGATACAGAACCAGCAACAACGCTTTGCCTCTTTGCTCTTGTGGACACTTTTCCGTTCGTCACCTCTCCATCCACCCCCTCCTCTAGTGGCTCTCTCACTCTCTCTCTCTCTCTCTCTCATCTGTGTGCTCTGTTTACACTTGTCTCATCGAAATGCACCCTCGTTTTCCTTCCCCTTGCTCAGTTTTCATCAATCTGTCTCTCCGCCATACACTCTCTCTCTCTCTCTCTCTCTCTCTCTCTCTCTCTCTCTCTCTCTCTCTCTCTCTCTCTCTCTCTCTCTCTCTCTCTCTCTCTCTTTCTCCCTCTGTCCCTTTAAACGAAGCACACCCTGCATCCCTGGTGTGGCTATGTCTGTTCTCTTCCTTTCTTGCTCTATCCTTCACCTCTATATCATCCTTCTGTTTCTTTCAATCCCTTCCTCTTATCCTTCATCCTTTATTCCTACATTATCTATTCGATTCCATTTACAGGGACTTACACATTTGGGTATAGCGTCCTGAATGAATCTGTGAGTTAGGGAAATGGAGGGAGTAATGGAGATGGGAGTGGATGACGTAGTGATGGTTGGGGAGAAGAGATGCTGGGAGATGGCAAAGGGAGAGATAGTGGTAGTTTTAAGGAGAAAATATTAGTCTCAAAGGAATAGGAGCTGTTTTGATGAGGTATTCGTAGCTTTCATTACATGGGAAAATCCATCTGTGTGCGATAAACAAGGGAGTATAAAAAGTTGGAGGGGTGGGAGTGAGTGTGTAGAATGAGTGCGTGGAAAGTGTGTGAAGAAAAAGTGTCGAAAGAGGGTGTGTGGAGAGAGTGTGCAGAAACTGTGTGTGTGGAGAGAGTGTGCAGAAACTGTGTGTGTGTGGATGGGGCTGGTGAGTATGTGTTGGAAGCATGTTCTAAAGAGTTGTGTGAAAAAGAGTGTGTGTGTGTGTGTGTGTGTGTGTGTGTGTGTGTGTGTGCTCGCGCGCGCGTGGAAATAGTGCGTGGAAAGAGAGAGAGTGTGTGTGGAGGAGAGTGGGGAGGGCGTTTCAATAGGAGGAGGTGAAGGCCATCCAGTATTTAAAAAAAAAAAAAACTCTGGTCTTTTCATCTCGTTATCAAAGATCACCCTTGACCACTTTGAACTGAAGTGATAACTCATCGAATCTCTCGTTCCCTTCTTCAGGGATTCCACTTATCCAATCCATCCTTTACATCCCCTTACAATCTTCCTTTATTAAATCCTCCTTACGCCTATTCGTCCTTCAACTACTTCCCTGCCATCTCTTCCATCTACCTTTGTTTCTGTCTCTGCATCTTTTTATACGTTCGTCCTGTCTCTTAGATCTATTTTCTCTCTCCTATCTCTTCCATCTACCTCTCTCTCCAATTTCATGTACCACAGTTCCCTCCCATTTCATCTATTCGATGTTCTCTCTTTTCATTTCCTTCATCACACCTCCCGTTTAATCCTTCTTACTATCTATTACCAGCTCGTCCTATAGTAATTAATCACTCCCCTGCCGTCTATCCACTTTTTCATCTCCTTTTTCCTTCCATCGCTTTAATCTATCTCTTCCGTCAATCCATTTTTCTCTTCCATCTCTTCCAACATTTTTTTTTCTATGCTCTCTATCTACTCCATCTTCCAAATCTTTACACATTTCAGATATCTACCGCTAACTTCCCTCTTCTCAATCTATGCATTCTTTTACTTTCCTGTCCTCCTACTGCCCCATTTATCTCCTTTTTCTTCAATCCCCCTCTCCTTATCCTATCTTCCTCTCTATCTTATCTCTAATTCTAGTATTCTACCTTTCCTTTCGTATTTCAACCCCTTTCTCCTACCCTCATTTTCCTTTCCAAGCCTTCTCAGAACCACGCTATTCCTCCCTTTTTAAAAATCTGTTCCCCCTCTTCCATTACCATAACCATACTTAATCTTTTTCCTTCATTTTTCCTCCCTTGAAGTTTCTCTCTTCCATCACTCTTTAGACCTCTTAGTTCTTTCTTATATCTCCTTTTCATTCACCCTTTCCCTCTTTCCTTATTTTCATTCTTCCCTCATACACTCTCTCCATTCTCCCCTTCATCTCCCATGTCTCCAACTCTGATACGTCAGGACTGTCAAGTATTCTTAGCATCCTCCAGTACAATACTATCATGTCTGTCATTTTCCTGTCCCTTGTACTTCCATGTATATACATCCATCCCTTCCATTCTTCCTTTCTCTCTCATCTCTCTCTTTATCTTTCCCCACTATCTGAAACTTGTCTCCCTCTCTTCTTCTCTCTCCTCTTACTTGTCTAGTGAATTTATCCTCAGCGAGATACATAAAAAAAAAGATTCACTTTAAGATCTCTTTTCCTACGAGGCCATTCATCTCTTCATTTCCTTTACAATCTTTATTTTTCTTGATTGCTTATCTCCTGTCAAGGCTTGGAAAGAACCAACACTTTTTTTTTCCTTTCAAGGTCTCTCTCTCTCTCTCTCTCTCTCTCTCTCTCTCTCTCTCTCTCTCTCTCTCTCTCTCTCTCTCTCTCTCTCTCTCTCTCTCTCTCTCTCTCTCTCTCTCCCTTTTCCTTTTTCTCTCCTTCTTTCCCTCCACCTTCGTGTGTTTCGTACTCTCACTCCCTCCCTCTTGCTCTCTCCCTCCCTCTCTCTATCTCTCAGTAGAGCCATGTGTGGTTGGCTGGGGGCAGGTGCCAAAAAAAAAAGAGCCCCCCTCCATCAACATCTCGTCAGCAAGCTGCGGTAATGAGCTCAGTGGAGGCTCTCATCAGCGTTCCGCTGAGAAAGGCCCTCCATGGCCTTCGTCCAGGGCGCCTAGCCTAGCCTGATGCTTCCCTCACCTCCTTGGCTGCTGTGTTATCCCGCGTTACACTATGTTATGCTCCTATGTTTTACACTCCTTTGCTATGTTATGAGAGTAGGTTGAGGTGTATCTTTATTCTGATATGTTTAATAGATTATTTTGCTTGATATGCCATGTTGTCCTCGTTGCTGTGTTTTCATGTGTTATGCTATGTTATACTCTTACGTCTTAAGCTTTCTTTTGCCCCTTGCTTTGTTATGATAGTAGGTAGAGGTCTACTGTCATTCAAATATGTTTGATAGATCATTTCGCTTGATATTCTGCATATGTCTCTTTTAACTGCATTCCTCTTTCCTCCGTAGCCTTTGCTTAGATCCCTCCTGCAGGTAAGATTATAAATCATATGTGTAAGTGATTTTAGTGGTAAGTCTACAGAAGAAATGGCTTATGTTCAGACAGACGCACTATACAGCTTATGAAGCGATGGCGTTTTGGCGTAGCAATGGTAATCTAAGGAGCTGGCTGGTCTGTGCTCCAGTTTGGTATCTGGGAGTTGTATGTTCTTTGTGCCATACTGCCAGTATGTGTGGTTACTATCTGTGATTACTCTTTTATGGTAATCTTTTGTGTGTCACGGGCAGAAAAGTTTTACACTCGTGTTCCCCCGTCTTTTAATTTTTGTGTGTATATATACTATGTTTGTAATCCTCTGTGTGTAGATAACACGTGCATGCCCAAACACACACGCATACACACACACACACACACACACACACACACACACACACACACACACACACACACACACACACACACACATACACACCAGCCTAAGCCAGGTGTGTATAATGACGCTCATAAGAAGGTACCCTGATAAATTTATAATGAACCGGGTTGAAGGTCGGCGAGGGCTTATGTGACATATAACTTTCATGGGCTGCAAGCAACACTTGCACACCACATGTGACTCTCTGTTACATTGTGTCCTACCCTTTTCCTTGTCCTCGGTAGCCAAAATGACTCTCCTTCCCTTTGTTGCATCTCTCCTTCCCTCTCATTACTTTCCCCCCTTCCCACATTCCTGTGTTTAATTTGTCAGTGTTTTCTTCATCTTCGACCTTTCCTCCCCTCCAGTTTCTTCATTTCTTCTTGTTTATGATTCTCTATCTCCTCCATATTCCCTCCCTTCACCTGGTCGCCTGCTACTTCAATATATCTATAGAGATTGTTCTTTTCTCCTTCTATACATTCATTTCTCAACCCACTTTTAATTTTGTATCCTTTGCTGCTTTTTATCTTTTTTCTCTCTCTCCTCTCCTACATTCACCTTCTTCATAATCACTATTGCCTTTTGAACGATGTGTTATTTCAAATAGACACTCCCTACTTCTCTGATTAAGAACGTATAACACCATTTACATGTAACATCATCTCGAGGACATGAATGTTTAATGTGTCTGTGTGAGGGACCTGAACATTTTATGCTCGGTCATTAATACATAAAAGCATCAACAGATGATATATCCATCCTAGGGAGCAATGAATATTGTTCAATAATGAAAAATGTCACAAGAAGGCGACGCCAGGGTGGAAATTATGATATTCATCTCAAAGGTTTAAGCTTATCGAAAGAAAGGAAAAAGATGTGTATCATATGCACTTTGAACTATTGCTGTTGTGAAGAGCAGTGTTCTTTTCACACTCCATCTGTTACAGTGACCCCTCTTACCCCATCCTAGGTTGTATCACCTTCCTGAAGCAGGTGATACAGAACCAGCAACAACGCTTTGCCTCTTTGCTCTTGTGGACACTTTTCCCTTCCTCACCCCTCCATCCACCCCCTCCTCTAGCGGCTCTCTCACTCTCTCTCTCTCTCTCTCATCTGTGTGCTCTGTTTACACTTGTCTCATCGAAATGCACCCTCGTTTTCCTTCCCCTTGCTCAGTTTTCATCAATCTGTCTCTCCGCCATACTCTCTCTCTCTCTCTCTCTCTCTCTCTCTCTCTCTCTCTCTCTCTCTCTCTCTCTCTCTCTCTCTCTCTCTCTCTCTCTCTCTCTCTCTCTCTCTCTGTCCCTTTAAACGAAGCACACCCTGCATCCCTGGTGTGGCTATGTCTGTTCTCTTCCTTTCTTGCTCTATCCTTCACCTCTATATCATCCTTCTGTTTCTTTCAATCCCTTCCTCTTATCCTTCATCCTTTATTCCTACATTATCTATTCGATTCCATTTACAGGGACTTACACATTTGGGTATAGCGGCCTGAATGAATCTGTGAGTTAGGGAAATGGAGGGAGTAATGGGGATGGGAGTGGATGACGTAGTGATGGTTGGGGAGAAGAGATGCTGGAAGATGGGAAAGGGAGAGATAGTGGTAGTTTTAAGGAGAAAATATTAGTCTCAAAGGAATAGGAGCTGTTTTGATGAGATATTAGCAGCTTTCATTACATGGGAAAATCCATCTGTGTGTGATAAACAAGGGAGTATAAAAAGCTGGAGGGGTGGGAGTGAGTGTGTAGAATGAGTGCGTGGAAAGTGTGTGAGGAAAAAGTGTCCAAAGAGGGTGTGTGGAGAGAGTGTGCAGAAACTGTGTGTGTGGAGAGAGTGTGCAGAAACTGTGTGTGTGTGGATGGGGCTGGTGAGTATGTGTTGGAAGCATGTTCTAAAGAGTTGTGTGAAAAAGAGTGTGTGTGTGTGTGTGTGTGTGTGTGTGTGTGTGTGTGCTCGCGCGCGCGTGGAAATAGTGCGTGGAAAGAGAGAGAGTGTGTGTGGAGGAGAGTGGGGAGGGCGTTTCAATAGGAGGAGGTGAAGGCCATCCAGTATTTAAAAAAAAAAAAACTCTGGTCTTTTCATCTCGTTATCAAAGATCACCCTTGACCACTTTGAACTGAAGTGATAACTCATCGAATCTCTCGTTCCCTTCTTCAGGGCATTCCACTTATCCAATCCATCCTTTACATCCCCTTACAATCTTCCTTTATTAAATCCTCCTTACGCCTATTCGTCCTTCAACTACTTCCCTGCCATCTCTTCCATCTACCTTTGTTTCTGTCTCTGCATCTTTTTATACGTTCGTCCTATCTCTTAGATCTATTTTCTCTCTCCTATCTCTTCCATCTACCTCTCTCTCCAATTTCATGTACCACAGTTCCCTCCCATTTCATCTATTCGATGTTCTCTCTTTTCATTTCCTTCATCACACCTCCCGTTTAATCCTTCTTACTATCTATTACCAGCTCGTCCTATAGTAATTAACCACTCTCCTGCCGTCTATCCACTTTTTCATCTCCTTTTTCCTTCCATCGCTTTAATCTATCTCTTCCGTCAATCCATTTTTCTCTTCCATCTCTTCCAACATTTTTTTTTCTATGCTCTCTATCTACTCCATCTTCCAAATCTTTACACATTTCAGATATCTACCGCTAACTTCCCTCTTCTCAATCTATGCATTCTTTTACTTTCCTGTCCTCCTACTGCCCCATTTATCTCCTTTTTCTTCAATCCCCCTCTCCTTATCCTATCTTCCTCTCTATCTTATCTCTAATTCTAGTATTCTACCTTTCCTTTCGTATTTCAACCCCTTTCTCCTACCCTCATTTTCCTTTCCAAGCCTTCTCAGAACCACGCTATTCCTCCCTTTTTAAAAATCTGTTCCCTCTCTTCCATTACCACAGCCATACTTAATCTTTTTCCTTCATTTTTCCTCCCTTGAAGTTTCTCTCTTCCATCACTCTTTAGACCTCTTAGTTCTTTCTTATATCTCCTTTTCATTCACCCTTTCCCTCTTTCCTTATTTTCATTCTTCCCCCACACACTCTCTCCATTCTCCCCTTCATCTCCCATGTCTCCAACTCTGATACGTCAGGACTGTCAAGTATTCTTAGCATCCTCCAGTACAATACTATCATGTCTGTCATTTTCCTTTCCCTTGTACTTCCATGTATATACATCCATCCCTTCCATTCTTCCTTTCTCTCTCATCTCTCTCTTTATCTTTCCCCACTATCTGAAACTTGTCTCCCTCTCTTCTTCTCTCTCCTCTTACTTGCCTAGTGAATTTATCCTCAGCGAGATACATTAAAAAAAAAGATTCACTTTAAGATCTCTTTTCCTACGAGGCCATTCATCTCTTCATTTCCTTTACAATCTTTATTTTTCTTGATTGCTTATCTCCTGTCAAGGCTTGGAAAGAAACCAACACTTTTTTTTTCCTTTCAAGGTCTCTCTCTCTCTCTCTCTCTCTCTCTCTCTCTCTCTCTCTCTCTCTCTCTCTCTCTCTCTCTCTCTCTCTCTCTCTCTCTCTCTCTCTCTCTCTCTCTCTCTCTCTCTCTCTCTCTCTCTCTCTCTCTCTTCTGTCAAGAGTATGGAGTTAATGAGAGTTTATCACTCACCCCTCCAATGGAGACCTCTGCTTCAAAAAGCAGCCTTTATTTTACACCCTGGCTCTTGACCTTAGCTCTGTATCTATAACTTTGACGCCACTGTAATATATATATATATATATATATATATATATATATATATATATATATATATATATATATATATATATATATATATATATATATATATATATATAACAGGTAAAGTGTGGATGTGAACGAATGAAGAACAATTGAACAATTAAGAACAGTTCCGCTTGCGTGGCTCCCGTCTCGCTCCTCTTGGCAAAGCATATTATTTGAGGCATTGGAGCGGTTGTCTGTGGTACTGGATGTCTCCATGATCCTCTCACACTACGTGACACCAACCAATGAGAATATTGTAGTGACGGAGTTCCGTGGGTGGTAGCGATTTATGATGGCTATGTTTAACCCCTACGACACACACACACACACACACACACACACACACACACACACACACACACACACACACACACACACGCATGGCTTCCACGAGAGGCGTAGAATTTAATCTTAGCGCTTCTGGGAAGATTTACATCGCAAAAGCAAGAGGAGGCAGCATTTTACCCTGAAATGCTTTAGAAAACTGCACCGTTTCAGTCGAGATGAGTTTTGCAGTGTTCTTTTCATAGGTTACGTCCAGACGTGAGCTCATCTCCTCTCTGCACTGCTTTTAATTTTGCCTCCTCATGTATCCCTGGAAGAAAGATGAGAGCGCTGCATTAAACTTTCATGCCCTCCAGTTACGCCTCTTGACATATTTCTTAGTACTCGTGTTCAGTGAACAAATAGTGTGATGAAGTTGAAAGAACATAATTTCTCACCAAACCTATAGTAACCACTCGTTTATCTATCTATCTATCTATCTATCTATCTATATATATATATATATATATATATATATATATATATATATATATATATATATATATATATAACGCGAGTATCTGTGTATATGATTTCCAGAACCATACTACCCAGGCAAGTTAGAGTAACCTGTTTTCATCCGCATTTAACCTATCACCAGAAACCTTGCGACAAGGAAGCACCTTAGAGACTGAAGATGCTGAAGGCACTCACCTCACGCGTCCTGTCCTCGCCTGGTGGACGTGGTCGGCTTCCTGAGCGCTGCAGCAGCGCCAAAGAAAGTTGCTGCCGGGTTACACTGCAACATAATCCATCCATTCATCGTCTTCTAAGTCGTTATAGCGAGAGATATCATCATCAGAAGGAATATCTTGTTACCAAGTGAGTGGTAAATAATGTATAAGCAATAGGTCACAATGTGAGTAAAGAGACGCCACATGCCTGGGAAGAATGGCTCTGGACACAGCAGGAGTACACTCTACACCACATTCATTTTAACCTCTGCCCTCCCGCTAGCCATCACCCCTCATACTGAAAATACTCCCCGTGAGATCATGCCTTTCACCTTGGATCCTCTATGCCTTACCTCTTTACACACACACACACACACACACACACACACACACGCACTCTCTCTCTCTTTCTCTCTCTCTCTCTCTCTCTCTCTCCCCCCTGCTTATCTCATGTGCTCTAGTCTCTCGACTCCCTCTCTGCGTCCACACCTGATGATCCACACTCCTTCCTGTACGAATACCTATCGCTTCCCCATCCCCGCCCTTTCTATCCTCTTCAAGAGTAGATTGACCGTAACACTCCACTCACCCCATCAACCATTCCCTTTGCCACTCCATATCACCCCCACACCACCCGCACTCAACCATTCCTAGGAACTTCAATAATTCCTAGTATGTAGGGGGCGAAAGTGAGGGTGTTTCGAAGCACCTGATGAATTCGTGCCAAGGGTTATCTACATATTAGATCACAGTGTTTTCAAGGCAACGAATATATATATATATATATATATATATATATATATATATATATATATATATATATATATATATATATATATATATATATATATATATATATATATATATATATATATATGTATGTATTCGTTTTATATTCTCTTAATGCGGTGGTTATCATATATTGCCATGGCAACTATCAACCAGAAATGCTGTACCCTCTCGTTGTCCTCGAGGGAGAGACAGTACATAGAGCTTCATTCTATAATCCCTGAATTACCTTTGAGTCTTTTCACAATCTCTCGTTGTGCTGCTAGAATGAACTAAGACTGCTTATATATTTTGTCACAGTACTCTTAACACAGCCGGATTACTCTTAACATAGCCGGATTACTCTTAACATAGCCGGAACTGTCTTCCATTTCCATCCTTGTGTTACCATGGAAACTGCATTGCTTATGTATATAGTCAGGTAAGTGTTTTAGTAACAAGATTACTCGCGTTCTGTTACCAAGCTGTCATGATACAGGTCTTTGTGATAAGTGGTCATAAAAATACAAACTCATTTCATCCGACAGCAGATCTACCTTGTCTGTAAAATTGTACTACTTTTATTAACATAATCTTTAAACCTATGTTGGGTACGGTAGTCCAGCCCTAGAATACAATGGTACGCCCTTTGGGCATGATGGTCCAACACCTGACCATAACCTTAGGAATTGTACCTGTGTGTTCGAGATTCGTACCGTCGCGCTCAAGGATTGTACCGTTGTGCTCAAGGATCGTACCGTTGTGCTTAAGGATCGTACCGTCGTGCTCAAGGATCGTACCGTCGTGCTCAAGGATCGTACCGTCGTGCTCAAGGATCGTATCGTCGTGCTCAAGGATCGTATCGTCGTGCTCAAGGATCGTACCGTTGTGCTTAAGGATCGTACCGTCGTGCTCAAGGATCGTACCGTCGTGCTCAAGGATCGTACCGTTGTGCTCAAGGATCGTACTGCCATGCTTAAGAGGTGAATTATCTGGGTACATGTCCTATGTAACAACCGTCCATGGGTGTGACATAGAAAATAAAGCATAGCTGGTCACGGATTATCAGTGTGGTCAAGTAATTCAACTACTCGTACGGGGGAGACAAATGTAAACCTCTAAAATGCAATTAGCAACTAAATAAGCATACATATACACCATGACCTCAATATGTGACCTTTTGTATCACATGAACTTTATATATGACCACTACATCCAGTATATGATATTCAATTTGACCTTTTTGACCTTAGGAATCCTATAGAACACACGTGAATTATGTTGTGTCATGATATTTTTTGGGCCACGTGTTGATCCTTAATGAGGTTTGAGGCTTTTAAATCGAGTCTCACATAAACACCAAAATATTTGGCTGTCCTCATTTATTTTTGTCCTCAAAACCATGGGAACTGCTCGTTTACATCAAAGTACGTTCGTGTACCAGGCATAAACTCGTTAATTTTGTCTTATTATTGAGTTACAGAGCAACTCCCCTCAACCCCCGCCCCCCAACCTTGAAAAGCAGGCAAACACACAGACAAGGGGCAAGCAAGCAATCACACATACCCTCACTGCAGCAGGCACGGCGCTTGTATGCAATAATCCCAAGGTACAAAGATAAATAAAGAACTTCGAAAACTGTGTTATAGAGAAAGGGCAATATCCAATTTTCCTTGAGATTTTTTTTCTTAGCTTTTTCTATGTTAAGATCTGAAGCTACACCAGCTCACGGTATCAAAATGCGGAGCCGAGTTACTTACTTATAAAGGCTATTGCCTATTGCCTGGGGATTCTATGAATTTTATATTACGAAACGAACACTGCGAAAACTGAGTTCCTGCACAATAACATGATTAAGTTTTGGGTCTTGGCCCCAAAAAAAGCGTATCGAGGAAGCTATTGGAAATCATGAGGTAGAGCTTCGCTTCGCCGCTGGCAAGACAAATCCTCAAAGAAAGATATTTTTCTGCCTCATATAATATATATATATATATATATATATATATATATATATATATATATATATATATATATATATATATATATATATATATATATATATATATATATATATTTACTTATTATATCACTGCTCTTCACTGTTAGCTGTAGATATAGGGAGATATATATCAAAACATGATTTAGTTTGGCAGAATCTTTCTCTCTCTCTCTCTCTCTCTCTCTCTCTCTCTCTCTCTCTCTCTCTCTCTCTCTCTCTCTCTCTCTCTCTTTCTCCCTCATCCACACACGCGCCGCAGACGTATACCTCATACTTTTGGAGCAGATTCCACTTTAAACTTCTTGACACAGATTTTCTTTACTCCCATACTATTTTCTCCGACACCTGCTGGTGACAGGTCGAGAGGCGACCCTGCCAGAGAGAGAGAGAGAGAGAGAGAGAGAGAGAGAGAGAGAGAGAGAGAGAGAGAGAGAGAGAGAGAGGGTGTGTGTGGGTAGGTTGTCGGGTAGGGTGGGTGAGGGGGGAAGAGTGTGAGGTTTTACCCTCAGATGGAGAGGAGAAAGGGGTGAGGCTGGGGATGGGGAAGGGGTGGGGGTGGACATAAAGATAGCTGGAGGGAGAGTGAGGGTAGTAGATATATATGAAAACAGCGAACACACAAGAGAGGCAATGTCTTGCGCTCGCACGAAACGAGAGAGGAGAGGCAGTTATGATAGTCACACACACACACACACACACAAAAGAAAAGCTTTCTGTCTTATGAGATATATATCATCACCTCAAATCTGCAAAAGAAAAAAGAGAAGACAACGAAAATCAGAAAGAAAAAAAGAGAAGAAAACGAAAATCAGAAGGAAAAAAGAGAAGAAAACGAATATCAGAAGGAAAATAGAGAAGAAAACGAAAATCAGAAAGAAAAAAGAGAAGAAAACGAAAATCAGAAGGAAAAAAGAGAAGAAAATGAAAATCAGAAAGAAAAAAAGAGAAGAAAACGAAAATCAAAATGAAAAAAGAAGTAAACGAGCAGAAGAGACGTATAAGGACATAAGGTAAATAGAAAAAGCCATTTTGCTACAGTTTCCAGCCATAGGGTATGTCTGACCTCACTCTTGCCCACACAGGAGTGTAGAACATCTTCCGCTCATTCCACAAAGAGTTAATGACATAACCGACCTTTGAAATTGAGGATGATATACCTTCAAACACTTTTGTGGTCTGTTGTGTTCAGTCCACACGGCTCAGTTTTCACTACATAAGAATTTGTAGAGGACAGTGATGAGAACAGACAGAAACAGAAGGTTCCAAATCTCTTGGTTTTCTAGAATTTTATTTAGTAAATGTAGAAATAGAAAGAAAACAATGTCGTATATGAAGTGATTATTTCGGAAAACTCATCTTTCTAAGCCTTTCGATGTAATTATTGATAACGCTGTAACTATCGAATAGATGTATAAGAAAATGCATGCAATAGAGGTAAATAGATAGATAGATACATAGACAAACAGATAGGTAAGAGAATCGATATATATATATATATATATATATATATATATATATATATATATATATATATATATATATATATATATATATATATATATATATATATATATATATATATATATATATATATATATATATATATATACTACAGTAACACATCCTGATATTAATTAGATATCTTTCTCGTACGAAAGAAAATTAGAATTTTCTCCTCCTTGTTCCATGGATCTGAGGAACACAACGTGAATAACATTAGATGATTCTCTTTCATCTCCTGCAGGAAGAATAATCCACTCTTCTAATCAGGATATGTTTCCCAAATTTACTACTCGGCTGCCTTCATCAGCGAATACCTTTGACAAGGGGGAGGAAAAAAAGTGGACTTTAATTCGGGGACAACTCAAAGGTAACGTAATCTTGGTTTAATTTTGGAAGCCGTGCCTCGAAGGGAAGGACTTCTCTTTCAGGACTTTGTTCCCTCCACTTTCATTCTCACATGGATTATAAAAAAAAAAAAAAAGAGAAAGAAAACTTGTAAGTGTCTTAAAGGAAGAGACAAAATGAGAAGATGATACATACAATAGGGAATAGATATCAAATGATAACAATGATGATGGTAAAAATTTATGATGATCTATGGATGTCTTGTCTGTCTGTTTGTCTGTCTCTGTTTGCATGAATCTTTAACTCTTGACAAAGGAAATCAGACAGAACACAAAGGAATTTAAACTGTAGCATATTCTCAGGTCCTTTCGAGGATTTGATGCAATGTGAAGTACATGACTGCATCAGCAAATGCTTATGCTATGTTGAGAACTCATTTGAGATGATGAAGAACAGATCACACATAGACCCACACAGATGTCTGCATCTATCCTGAAAACATTTGAGGCTGATGTGAGTGTCAGAGTTCACAAAACTGGCAAGTTATAATGTCGATTGTACCTTACAGCTGATGTAAGAAAACAATGTGTAGCCCAACACAAGCAAGTTTTTTGGGGGTAATTAAAACCAGTTTTGGATCTTGGAAAGACGTGGGCAGCTAAACTAGATATACATACCTGTGGGGTATGGGAGAATGCTGAGTGCTGGAGAATACATGAATGGAGATCCCCAAAGTCCTCTCAGCAGTCCAAGTGTCTATCCTCACTCTCCTTCCTATATGATACTAAAATCCTACTTGTCGGAAATCCAGAGAATATCATAATGAATCCTGATCCTACCAAACAGGATTGGGGCGATTAACGTACACTCTCCATTGTATCTTCGACAGTTCTATTGTAGACAAATCCTTGATACATATGACAGTCTCTGGGGGCTTATGATTTTTACATGTGGGATACAGTTTGAAAGAAATCCTTTTCTTGGAGATGAGGAGAGTTGATACAGAAGATGTCCTCGTGAAGGGGAAAAAGAAAAGAAATATATGTTTTAGAAAGTTTTCTGCGGGTGTGGGATGTTTGTGTATGAGCATCAAAGAACC
Organism: Panulirus ornatus; assembly: GCF_036320965.1. Lineage (NCBI taxonomy): Eukaryota > Metazoa > Arthropoda > Malacostraca > Decapoda > Palinuridae > Panulirus > Panulirus ornatus. Next base: position 5,595,108 of record NC_092253.1, on the reverse strand, counting down.
AATGTTTAGCGAGGGAGAGTTGGAGGCATCCACCTCACTTCCCTCACTCCGATCCTTTCACTCCCTCCCTCTCGTATACACTACCAAAGACTTCCTGCTCTCATAAACCTCATTTCCACGTCTCTCTCTGGCTCTGGCAACCACCAGAACGGCCTTCAGATATCCCCCCATTTCCCTCCGACCAACCTCCACACACACCTTCGCCTCTACTACTCTCACACCACTGTTGACAACCAGTGAGTGATCCGCCCCCGAGTTAACGATCAGTGACGGCCCTGTCGCCGTGTCACTGTGTTGGGTGCAGCAGCGGCAGTAGAGGGGGAGGAGGTGGTGGTGGCGGTGGCAGGGGGGTGTGACAGACGCCCTTGAATGTCGGGTCTGAAGTTGTACCTCAAGAACCGAGGCTATTGTCATGCTAAACCTCCTCCTACCGTGAGCTGCTGCCTGGGGCCAGAACGCTGTAGGATTCCCTGTGGGGCGAGCTAGCGACGGTATATATATATATATATATATATATATATATATATATATATATATATATATATATATATATACACGCACACACAAACTCCTCGATTTGCGACGCATTATTCTCCAGCGACGGAGGAGTTGTTCTGAAACATCTTGAGAACGTTTCATGACACTCGCGTAGCGCGGGGTGAACTAACTATCACTTGTCCCTGTGGTGTGCGACCTTAGGGCTTGCCTAAGGATCCTCGCCAGCCACCCAGCCAGAGAGAGAGAGAGAGAGAGAGAGAGAGAGAGAGAGAGAGAGAGAGAGAGAGAGAGAGAGAGGAAGGAATGGAAGGTGTCATTCAGGAAACTTTTTTGCGTCAATATTTTAGTGTTAAGCTTCCGCTCGTGTAAGCTTTATGGCCAAGATACATATTGTAGTCAGAGAGAGAGGTTACATACAGCTCCTTCGTTCCTCCATAAACATATCTTACTCTATGATGTATCAGCTTGAATTGAGTAGGTTAGTGACTTATCTTTGAATTTATTGAGAATAGAAAATAGAACTTATAAGAATTTCTGTGTCATATATTTGTAAAATCAAAGTTAACCTCTATACATTTTCGAAATCCGTATTAAGTCGGAGCAGCAGCACCTTTAGGTGTCTTGTATACGCCAGATTTAAAAAAAAAAAGATGTACTTTTAGAACTGAGTGATCAAGTTTGAAGTTTTGAACTCTACCTGTCCAAGACTCTGGAAACAAAGGATGGACCAACTTGCTCACTACTCACTACTTGTAAGTGGAGGGGGAACCTCTTTTCTGCACCACTCCATCATCTGTCTACGGTATCCCTCTCAACTTGTATATCCCTCTCAAACTGTAGGTAGTCTTGCTCTCAGCAAGTATCATGGGTCCAACGAGATCGTATGCCCTCCAGGGTGATCTGAATTGTGTAGGCAAGACGAGTCACTCGTATTTCACCCAACTTTATCTTTGAGTCAATCTCAGAGCTCAGGATCCACCCAGCTCCTTGGAGAATTTCTTGATAATGCTTTCTCGTACAGACAGGGACATAACGTCACTGGATATCACTCGAGTTTCTTAAAGCCCCGAAAGACCTTCAGTGCTAACATGTTTTCTTCACCTTACGTAAATAGGTGAGTGATACATGAAATCCACATGATAAAGTGAGATCATAATTGTCTTATAGTACTCGTATCGTGAATAAAACTTACGTTTTAACTTCATAACTCTCTCCCCAAGATAGTGTTGTGGGTGAGTGTGTGTTTTTTTGTGTCTGTAGGTATAAGTGCAGAGCACCTGTGAGATCACTCCCACAAACCTGTCTGTTGGGGAAGTGACAGACATGAGTGTAGTTTCCATATTGCTAATAGCATTTTGGGCGACTCGCCCCGAACCATTATGGTGCTGAAGGTGGTGTAGTGAAGGCCAAACTCTTTGTAGTGGATAGACGATGCAAACACCTACTTTATCAGTGGGATTTAGTATTGTCTTAGCATAGATCTGACCTCATGGTTTGAAAAGAAATGAAAAAAGAAAATAGGGCATTACAAAATGGTGACAGACTTTCGTACCTTTATGATAACATCACTGATGATTGTGAAGTAGACGACGTCGTAGTCTCTCTCTCTCTCTCTCTCTCTCTCTCTCTCTCTCTCTCTCTCTCTCTCTCTCTCTCTCTCTCTCTCTCTCTCTCTGTATCTAAATAAGGCAGCGGAGTTTTAACGGAATAACTAGGGCACTCGAGAATTTTGCAACCATTCGCTCCCCGCGCTCTAATTATTGGAACCATTGTCAAATATGATTGGATGCGCGTTGCATCGGGAAGGGGGATACGAAATAAAAAAAAAAAAGGAGAAGACGGAGAAGAGTATTTGGCAGGGGGTCGCGATACACACCCGACCACATCGCTAGACTAAAGAGGTTCGTTCCTCCACGCGACTGCAGCAGTCGCATCGAACCAGCCAGGGAAGATTAGGATCAAGAAAGGAATTCTGCTATAGTCACCCCTTACACTATGGTGAAGACGAATGACATACCTACCATTAGCAGACGAAAGGTTGTTCTGAAAATGATATAAGTAAATGCTGTACTGTAATCACCATCTAATTCCTAAATAATGAAGAATAAGCGGTACATTACATTGTCGTGCACATGAGGCTAACTCGCTGGAATACGCTCTGAAATATAGTGTTTTTGTAACGAATGACGCCTGATGATGCTGAATTGCACCACTGGTGTTGGACGATTTAAGAAATGATATAAGAATTCTCATTTACTGCGCCGCTCTGGATTTTTCACAATGAATTTGGAGTTGAAAGTATTCTTACTCCAGAAGTCCAGATAATTTCTTGTCTGCATTAGTCCACTTTCAAGAAATCGAGTGTGAGAAACACAGAGAATGATGATTCAGTTATGTATATATATATATATATATATATATATATATATATATATATATATATATATATATATATATATATATATATATATACATATTCGTCCCTGCTGTCTGCACGTATCACTGAACATTGCTTGGTCGTTTTGTCTCCGTGTGTAGTCCACACCAGTGCATCATACATTCGAGGCAAAGCCCATGTGAGAGGGAGCTGTTGCTTCCTGCGGAGCCACGTATGTGGTGGGACTTGGTCAGCTTCATCCTCTTAATGGGACGAACCCTTGCGGCGAGTTCTGTATCTGCTCTGGGCCGACTACCGTCTCCAGCTGCTCACGAAGTGGGGGACGGCATTGCTACACAGACATTTAGCTGGGGTTCGAATCTCTCTCTCTCTCTCTCTCTCTCTCTCTCTCTCTCTCTCTCTCTCTCTCTCTCTCTCTCTCTCTCTCTCTCTCCTGGAGAGCACTCTAAAACAAATCAGGCAGACGAAAGCCCAGTATAGTAACACACACACACACACACAAACACACATTCCTTACCCTCCCAAGCGAATCACTTCCCCACCAAAAGTTAGTTCGAACTCACTACGCAGCAGTGAGCTATTTCTCACAATATTTCCTTTTTTTTTTCCCTCCTCACACGCGTAACATATTCGTCGCAAGGTCTCCCCATGAGGCGTCCTCACCTCCATCACCAGTAAGATTCAAACAAGATTACTTATAGAAACATTAAGCAAAGCAATGTTGGTGGGTCGGTCTGGTCTGTCGAATGAGGAGGCTGGGAATTCAACTAAGATTCGGAATTCCTTTGACAAACGTTGTATCATCAGCTGTGCTGCTCCTCCCTCTAGCACTAGTGTGGGTGAGAGCCAGCGCAGGGGTGCTTGTTGTGGTATTCCCTCTGCCTCTCTCCCTGTATCAGATACGAGGAAAGGAGGATATAGCTTTTAATCGTATTAGATAAAACAATTAATGATATATATATATATATATATATATATATATATATTTTTTTTTTTTTTCTCTTTTTTTTCATACTATTCGCCATCTCCCGCGTTAGAGAGTTAGCGTTAAGAACAGAGGACTGAGCCTTTGAGGGAAATCCTCACTTGGCCCCCTTCTCTGTTCCTTCTTTTGGAAAATCAAAAATTATGTATATATATATATATATATATATATATATATATATATATATATATATATATATATATATATATATACCGAGTAAGGTATTATAGTCCTATTTTTCACCAATACAGTGCTATCAGCGAAATGCCATGACTTTACCATCACTATACTCCTCACATAGAACAACATTGTGCATTAGTTTCCATGGAAATGTTACTCCCACCAGTGTGATACATGGGAGACCTCAGTACATATTCCTGATGGAAAGGGTCCTCAAGATTACATCTGTCTGAACGGGTGCGGATCTGGTCTGCCCATGTCCAAGACATATATATCACTAATATCTCGTAGGAACAGTGGAATCAGACATTGCATGCATCCATCAACAGTGGAATCAGACATTGTTTACGACCATCAACAGTGGAATCAGACATTGCATGCAACCATCATTACGTCCAAGTGAAATTTGGTCAGTTATCTTCGCGATATGTAATGATAATTACATGAGATGTAGAGGAGATAGTCCACTATTTCACTCTAACATACTGAATATGGGTTTGAGGAAGGATGTGGGTGACTTTTTTGGATCTTGTTTGTATGGGACCGGATCCACCTTCATGGATGTGGGAATTCTGTAACATGAGAAAGAGATGCAATGATTGCACAGTTTTCACCTCCAATCTAATGAGTTTCTTATGTTGTTATGGCATGGATTACAGGTGCCCAATCCCTTTTATGCTAGATATAGAATTCTAATAGAGGAGTATTCAGTTCCTTTCACGTAGAACATGTAATCTTGATAAAAGAGACTGTTACAGGTCATAAGAAGAGAATATCTTTTCATATACTTCAGTTATCCATGTGTAGTTGGTTGCTTTCTGTTGCAGAAAATGTCTAGTGGGTTAGGTTAAACTTCAAGAAAGAGGTCTTTCATAACTTCGAAGTTACTCGACGTATGTTACAACCACGGAAACTGCGACATTCTTCGTATACATGAGTTTATTATTTTTCTAAGACTCTCTTGATTCACAGTGTTATCTAGAATGTGCAAAGATTTTGATAGGAACATAAGCAGTGATGATATAAAGCTCAGAACGAACCAGTTGT
>NC_092253.1:5415000-5585000 GCF_036320965.1 Panulirus ornatus | reverse complement strand
AAAATTCTTTCAGAAGATTTCCAGACGACACAGATTTGCTGCCGAGTTCGTCTCTGTTTCTAAAATATATAGTTTTGTGTTTGCTTACGTTATGGTCATAAGGAAGGTTCTTAGTTTCACTGGAGGGTAGGGTATGACCAGGATATTCTTTCCTCTCGCTGGGTATGACTTTAAGAAGGTTATACCTTCGGGTCTTGAGGTCGACTTTTACGTCTATTGATTTCTGTTTTCTAGTGATATCTGTGGTCTATAGCTGGCAATAGCTATTTTCCACTGGTCTCCGTAACTCATAGGTCCTTTACTGGCTGGGGTGTCCAGTGTTCTCCGTCGTCTGCTACCGTCTGCCAGCCTCACATTCACCAAGACAGATGGGTCTCCTCTTGTCGTGGAAAAGAGAAAAGTCTGTCAGGGAAAAAAACTCAGACAGCTCTGAAATGTACCCATGAATTCTGCAGTTCCACTCATTTTCTGAAACATCTTCAGCATCGAGTTCTTAACTTTAAAGATAATACTAATCACTTTCTTATCAACTGAGTTTCTCACTGTGGAAAAAGTAATACCACACGTTGGATTTAAGGGCTGTTGAGCAAGTGAGTGTCAGGGGAGTGTACCTCCCTCTGTATGAATATGTATGAAACCTTATAGATACTAGGTGGTAGAAGGTGCTCGTCCGGAAGAGAATTAAACACCATATAAAGAGAACCTGATTCTCTGGAGGGTGGGAATAAATGGCACTGAGAGAATTCTGCATCAGGTGTGTTAGAGTGAGAAGGAAAGAGTGTTGGAGTTGATGGCTGGGGGAGTCTTGTTATGAGAAGGGTGAGTGTGTGTGTGTGTGTGTGTGTGTGTGTGTGTGTGTGTGTGTGTGTGTGTGTGTACAATCACATATCAGCTTCAAATTAGAAATACAAAGCTTAACTGCTACTGCCACTTCAACAGCATTTATTCATGGATTCCGTTCCACCAGTTTATAACAGTACTAACACTCACCCAGCAAGAAGCCACCGCTCTACCAGACCAGCCTTAAAGCCGCTCTATACAAGCAATATACGTTCCCATCTCAACCTACACACACACACACACACAAGGATATAAGCTTGTAAGAGCCGTGATAGGCAGAAAGACAAATGGATGGTTAGACAGAGATAAGAGATGGGGGATAGAGAGAGAGAGACAGACATATAGATACAGAGAGAGAGAGACAGAATGATACATGTATGTATATATGTGTGTGAGGTATGTGTATGTGTGTGTGTGTGTGTGTGTGTGTGTGTGTGTGTGTGTGTGTGTGTGTGAGCAGGAGGATATAGTCTTATCTTAATCGGATTTTCCATTACCCCCGCAGAAGGCTAGACACGAAGGCACGATATTTCGTGTTCCCAGATGATGGGGGAGGAGGAAGAGAGAAGAAGAAAAAAGATGATGACCTGAAGGAGCGCGCAGGGAGGAGATGGAAGTAATTGTGGGGAGATACAAGAGACAGAGGAGGCATTCAGATATTGAATTTGTGGACAAGAGACAATCAGGTTGCCCAGCAGTGAGCCGGGGAGGGAAACGAATGTTGATTGCTTGTGTGTGAAAAGAAAATGTAGTTTGTAGTGTGCAGTGTGTGTGTGTGTGTGTGTGTGTGTGTGTGTGTGTGTGTGTGTGTGTGTGTGTGTGTGTGTGTGTGATTCCTTTGTTCTGTTTGTCTGTGTGTAAGTTCGACTTCTTGTTTGTGTTCCTATGGATAAATTGATTGATTGATTGATCGGTTCAGAGCAAGAGAGAGAGAGAGAGAGAGAGAGAGAGAGAGAGAGAGAGAGAGAGAGAGAGAGAGAGAGAGAGAGAGAGAGAGAGAGAGAGAGAGAGAGAGAGAGATCCTGGTGCAAAATGACCATCAGAGAGATTTTTCCCCCACAGCTACAGGTATCTCTCACCTGCAGGAGGAGGAGGAGCAGAAGCCCTTTGCCATGTAAGATGTGGGTTTCTTAAGCGGCTACCCAGAACCTGGTGACGTATTTCGCTACGTGGTTCCCCGCAAGACTCCTGCCTGCCAGACCAGTTTTTTTGTTTCGTTTTTTGGTCCTGATGGGTTTTTATGCGGGTGACCTCAACCATCTTAGGACTGAAAACGGTGTGAGGGGTACCTGATCATCACATATTACTTGGAATTATTACTTTATAAGTGGTTCGTAAACATGTTTTATGCATTGAATAAGTTTACATTTCGACTATGTTATGGTTCTCGTACGTCTGACGTTCGTGTGGCAGTCGTGGTCATTCGTGCGCAGGTGTTCGTGCAGGTGTTATACTGAGCTTGTGTATAGCGGTGTGGAGGGAGACGAAGGAAATAGAGAGAGAGAGAGAGAGAGAGAGAGAGAGAGAGAGAGAGAGAGAGAGAGAGAGAGAGAGAGAGAGAGAGAGAGAGAGAGAGAGAGAGAGAGAGAGAGAGAGAGAGAGAGAGAGAATCGTAAGCTTTTTTTTCTAATGTTTGTGGGAGATGATGGTGATGGTGGTGATGATGATGGTGATAACAGATGTTTTTGTGGTAGATAGTTGTGTTGGGTGTGTGTGTGTGTGTGTGTGTGTGTGTGTGATGTAGTCAGCAGTAATAGTGTTGTGGTTATCCCTTTATAGTAAGTGATGAATTAATAGATGTCATGATGTCGTCACGGTGGCTGATGAACAATGAAGCATCAACAACAATGATCTTCATTTAGACATCATTAATAATATGGTAGTTAAGAACAGTCAAAAGAGAGAGAGAGAGAGAGAGAGAGAGAGAGAGAGAGAGAGAGAGAGAGAGAGAGAGAGAGAGAGAGAGAGAGAGAGAGAGAGAGAGAGAGAGAGAGAGAGAGAGAGTTAGAGAAGTGGCATATATACATCAAATCGTACGTGTGATCCCACTGCCTGCATGTAGATGTATCAAGAAAATAACACACCTGAGACGGTTCAGAGACTTAGGAAAAAAAAACAAAAAACAGATGAAGGCAGAATTGTCAGGAGAAGGTGGATTAAGAAACATTAGAGCACAAAAACTAGACGTTCGGCCAGGGAAGCCATTGAAGGATGAAGCTGGGGAAACCCTGTGTAAACTCACATTACTAAACACACACAAGAACTTACACGTGTATGACTGCTGTGTTTGCCGATAGACTGGAGCGGGGGGAGAAAAAAAAAGAGTTCGGGCCTCGCGTAAAGGTTTAAGGCCTACCTTGGATAGGATCTAAGGAGTAAATAAGGCAACAAAAAAAAGCTATATTATCTCTTAAAAAGTTGTTATGTCACTGCAGTGGTCAATGGTGAGGCCCGTTGCCAGACAGTGGATAAGGCCCTATGCTCACTGTAACAGATAAAGTTACCCATTATCATTGCCTTGCAGACTATTTCCAAGGATAAGTCATTTGATAACGTGGGTTTCCAAAACATTAAGATAACGACTGGTGATCTTGATGGGCCCTACACATCCCATGGGTGTAGTCGCTTGATGGCTGAGTTACACAGAGTTACAGAGTTAGACACAGATCACACAGGTCCCCAAGGTCTGAGCGAGGTGGTGGTGCTGGTGGTGGCGTGGCCTTGGGTGAGCGACAGTGAAGTTTAAAAACGAATGTGTGGCTTATTGAAGTGAGGGTTCATTTCTTAAAACAACAGTGGACACTCACCTTTGGGGCACTTGTATGCAAACGAGTGATTGTGTGAGTGTGTGTGAGAGAGAGAGAGAGAGAGAGAGAGAGAGAGAGAGAGAGAGAGAGAGAGAGAGAGAGAGAGAGAGAGAGAGAGAGAGAGAGAGAGAGAGAGAGAGAGAGAGATGAAGAATGTTCTACCTAAAAGCATCTTGTCAGAATGCTAATTGAGATGGTCCCTCAGCCTAAGAAAGAAAATGGGTCCTCTATTTTTTTTTCTTTTCTTCCTCCCTATCCTTTCACTCGAGGGAAAAAAAAAAAACAGAGGGAATAAAATTCCTGTTTAATGTGGGTTGTTTACTCGATGAAAAGTCTTTGGGTCTTAACTCTATCTTGCCGAAAAGTATTTCAACAGTTTTTATAATTGTTACTTTCTTACGGAATGAAAAAGTAATTCAAACTTTCTTCTGTCAGTGGTAATGTACAAGAAACAACAGCACCAACAAAAGACACACCCAACCATTTTTGTGTCTGGCTGTCTTTTTATTTCCCCTTTGGTGAACAGGAAGAGACAGAACATCTTAGTGATACTCACTAGGGATGGAAAGAGATGAACCAAGTTTATGACTTGCTTTACTATGGGTAAAGATATGTAAAAAAAGATAATTATAAAAGCAGATAGTTGTGTGAGTAGATAAGGACAAGAGAGACCCAAGGAAGAGAATGCTGGCTGTAAAGGAAAAGGGCCATGTTGAGACAACTGTGAACTAGTAGTTAGTATTTAGGGTCTCATACATATACATCTATATCCTGTGAATTAGTATTTAATATATAGGGTCTCATACATATATATCTGTATGTCTTTCTTTCTTTCTTACCTACTATTCGCCATTTCCCGCGTTAGCGAGGTAACGCTTAGGAACTGAGGACTGGGCGTTTGAGGGAATATCCTCACCTGGCCCGCTTCTGTGTTCCTTCTTTTAGAAAAAAAAAGAAAAGTTTCCAAAACAATATATATATATATATATATATATATATATATATATATATATATATATATATATATATATATATATATATATATATATATATATATATATATATATATATATATATATATATATATATATATATATATATATATATATATATATATATATATATATATATATATATATATATATATATATATATATATATATATATATAATGAAAACTTCCTATTGAGATTGTGGTCTCATAATTTTGAGCGACCGTCGCAGCGTTCGTGGTATCTTCCAAAACTCGTTAGGAAGTTGAGCTTCGAGGATCTCTCTCTGGTTAAGTTTTCCGTCGATACATCGGCAACGCAGGAACTTCACTGAGATCAATCATGGACCGCCGAGCTTCTGCCTCCATCATCCTGTCTGCTAAATTTCGTAAGGATTTAAGGCAACACCTGGTCGCGTGTACCCATACCTCCATATCTAGATCGATGGATAGGTAATGAAAAGGAGAAAGAGATGGATATACTTCTCAAAGTCTAATTCTAACGTCGATATGATATGTTAAAAGCAGAGACCGTAAGGTCGAACGAATGTTTGCTTATGCAAACTCCCTCCATTCTTGAGAATTTCTTTTTTTCAGTCAGCAAATTGGGTCGGTGTTGATACAGCTGGAGGCTGACCGTCACCTCGGAATTCTGAGATGCAGTTCCTCAAGAAAGGGGGCACATCATCTCTGAGTTTGGCCTCTAAATAGTTTGGGAGGCCTAGACCCAGCCAGTTTAAAAACTACCGTTGGCTTGTAACATTTTATACCCCTGTAGATCTAGCCTTTAGAAAAGATGATCATGATGGTCAATGAAATCAGAATTGGCACAGTGACTAGGCGTCATATATAAGGTCATGCAGTGACGCGACAACATAGAAATCATGCAACGACTCTTGAGCATCATGTTTGTACAGTGACTCATTCTTCTAAAGGTCTTTTTTAGGACTCGTTCTCATTTAGGTCTTGAAGTAACCCGTCGTGGAAAGGGTCCTATGGAGACTCGTCTTCATAAAAGTCTTACAAGTTCCTCGTCAACATAAAGGTAGCGTCCTGACTTCTCAGCAGAGACGAGGAGAGAAGGATTGACGCCAGGGAGCTTGCTCAAACCACTAAAACTGGTTCGGACTCGGATCCTACTTGGAGAGACATGTACCTAAGAAAAACAAAAAAGTAGAGAATTGAAAACATGCTCATCCTGGGTACGTACCGGGAGAATTGGTGAGTCATCCAGCATCACTAGCTCCTCAGGAAGTATCTTTAGCCTAACACTGGATCCTGTAGACAGTATTAGAATCACTTCTAGTGAGACATCTTCTTCCTTATTACGTTCCAAAACAGGGAGAGTCAACCTTGGCTCTACCAAGACCCTGGAAAAAATACTAAGATACATGTGATTGTTAATGTCCAAGGGTGTGTCTAAAAACTATTAGAATATCTTTATAGGGCCATTATATAAAGGGAAGGTCAAGTTGAATGCTCGAATTACAGAGGTATAAGTCTGTTGAGCAAACCCGATAAGTTGCATAGGGAGAGAGGTGATTGAGAGACGAGGGTGGCATGAACAGAACATCAGATTCAGGAGAAACAATGTGTATTCAGAAGAGGTTAATTCCATGATAGGGTGAGGGCTGACATTATCAAAGTAGATGATGGTTAGTGCTACCATTAGCAAGTAGATTGTGGGATTTTAGTTAATATTAGACCACAAGAAGGACATCCAAGCTAAGTCCCTCCTCCCCGCAAAAAAAGTGGCCAGGAAACACTATCAGCTTTACGGTGTAATTTGCTTAGTGTATTCTTTCAAAATGGACTCAAAGGTATTTCTGAAACTCCTTGATGCCTAAAATGAAAGCAAGGACGCAGAGAATTTTCCAACATTTAGGCAAAACATTTAAGCAGGTTAGGATGGAGGTTTGGTACAGGTAACGTTCACTTTGATTTGCTGGATTAAACAATTGTCTATATATATATATATATATATATATATATATATATATATATATATATATATATATATATATATATATATATATATATATATTATATATATATATATATATATATATATATATATATATATATATATATATATATATGTATATATATATATATATATATATATATATATATATATATATATATATATATATATATATATATATATATATATATGACCTACCTTTGGTTCAGGTAACCACATAATCTACTAATGTAGAACCAAATGAATCACACTGTAATTCTTCTGTAAAAATCAAATAGGTGAAACCTGATCATTTATTTATACCCAGAAATGGATATCATTCGTTCATATAGTTCCTTCGACACCTTCTACTAATTACACTGACTGTATTCATTAATCTACATATCATAAAAACTTGAAAGGAAATCAAATATTTCCTCCTAACCTAATAAAATATCAGTGAAGGGAAAATTATATATTATGATTCTGCGCGGGAAATGCATCTTGTTTAAGCTGACAGGCCGACCCTGAGCAGAGTTATGTATGCAAATTGGATTGCAGGGAAAGAAAACGTACTGGCAAAAAGGGGAAAAAAAACTTTGTTGACTTTAGAGAACTGGAAGTCAAGACGAATATGAGTCCAAAGAGGAAAATTAGTGGGAAAAGATGAGTGTGATTAATGTAATTTTCTATTATCCTGCTTTGCTTTATCTTTTTACAGTAATCAATTATTCTTCCATGTTTTTATCTATTTCTGTACGTATGCTTATGTCTTCCAGTCACTCTCTTTTCAGAATTTCCGCTTGCTGTTTTGTTATCATTTATTTCTAAGCTCCCTTCGCTTTCATGCCTCTATCCTCACCACGTCCAGGAGGGAGAATAAGCCAGCATCAGGCCCCCATACACCTTTCATCAACACCTTCACCCCAGCCTCATCATAGAGGATTCCCATCAACACATCTTCAATATTCATGGCTGCCCCGAGGTGCTTTGTCCAGCCCAAACACATTGCATGGCATGACCGCGGGAATAACGAGAGTCCCTCTCCTAAAGTCGTTAAACTTCGGGATGCTAATGACTTCTGACCTTTGTTGACCCCTATTCCCTAGGTGTCTGTCATGATGCATTGGGCCTGTAAAAGGTATAGATGGGATTAATACAGTTAGGGTATAAAGGAGAGCGCGAGAGAAATGCTATGAAATGCCAGAGTTATTCTATTTCCGTTGTGCAGCACGTAAAAATCTATGACAAAACGTTACGTAACAAGAGATGCTCGACAGTGACTCGACATCAGCCTCAGCATCGATAATGAACTCGACTTCGACGAAGACCTCAGCTTCAGCGAGAACCTCGACTTCGTCGAAGACTTCAACCTGGATGAGGACCTCGACTTCGATGAAGACCTCAACTTCGACGAAGACTTCAACCTCGATGAGGACCTCGACTTGGACGAAGACCTCAACCCCGATGAGGACCTCGACTTGGACGAAGACTTTAACCTCGATGAGGACCTCGACTTCGACGAAGACCTCAACTTCGACGAAGGCCTCAATCCCAGAGAGGATCTCGACTTCGATGAAGACCTCAGCTTCGATGAAGACCTCAGTTTCTATGGAGATCTGAGCTTCGACGAAGACTTCGAGGCATTTCCCCAATGTAAAGTAAGGTAAAGTGAATCCTGGCTCGATTGTAGCCGGTTCTCAATACATAAAAACACGATTTTTTCCTCTACTCTTTTGCCTTTCATTTATCTGTCTCCTGTGTGTGTTTACACCCCTAGAAAGTAAAAAGAAAAAAAAATCAATAACGGTTAAACGTAGCTTCTTTTTTTTTTACATAAAACCATAAATCTTCCATCAATTAATCTTATAATGCAATCGACTATTGGATGCTTTTTCATGATTAATGACATGCACTTAATGTTCACAACGTATAATGGGGCAAAAACGTTTTACATTTTAGGTATAAAAGATCCATTTTATCCCAGTAATGTGATTAGCACTTGTACGATAAGTATGATGGTTTTAATAGAAGGATATGTCCTTGAATGAGCAGAGAAAAAAACCCACTACAATACAAGCGATGCACCGGCGTCAATAACAATGATATTCCGGGGTTTAGAAAGCTATTTCATACGGGGGCCAAAAAACCATCAAAAAAAAAAAAAAGAGGGAGCGATGATATCGCTATAATATTTTTTTCCCCACGTAATTTCCATAAAATATTCATCGACGCTCCAGTCCCCGGAGTGAATATAATATCTGCTGAAATGACTAATTTGTTATATATTTTCCTGTAGGCCCCCATGGTCATGTTCCAGGGTTGCCTTTTGAAGGATGAATGATTTATTTCTTTTTTGGACAACTCGATATTTTGTTTTTTCCTCGTTTTTGACAGACTATTCTTTTTTTTTTCATCTATACTGTGGTCATTTATCAGTCCGGAAGGCTGTGATTTTATCTCTCGAGTTCTAAAACCATTTGAACTCTGTTTTTGAGAAGCTACATCGAATAAATCTTACTAAAAAGACAAAATTAAGTACATTAACCACTATGATGTAAACTATTTACAACTATACCCAGAAATTCGAACCCCGCACCATCCGTGTGACAGCCAGGTAGCCTAACCCCTTGGCTACAAAAAGCTTAAAACAGTTCATCGTGGCTAGGGTTTTATAGGGTACCTGATTGCTACACAGATAGTCCAGGGTTCGATTCTCAGGGTAAAGGGGTAAATGGTTTGCATCATATATCATGCAGGCATTACTTGGTTGAGATGGGTATATATACACATCATGAGATAAGTACATGAAAATAGATATTTAGGTAAAGATCTATGCAGTGTGGGAACAATACCACCAAAAATCAGCTTTGGAATAAAGAAATCAACGTCAAAGAGAAAATTTTCCTAAAGGAAAAAAAAAAAAATCTTGAGTCTTGTTCACATACGCAAGAAAAACTTATCCAGTGGGCGTGACAATCTGCGCAGTCACAGAGGGCTGGACCAGCGTTAAGTAGGTACTTAGAGGCAGGCGAGAACCTAAGTGACACTGAGGAGTCTCCCGGTAAGTGTGAGAATGTACATAATTGGTGATTATGTCCACTGGCTGACGGAGACTCAAGTCTCGCAAACGTTCTTGTACTGTATCATTACGTTAACAAAAGTGTGGTGTGTTTTTCTTTGTTGGTGTGTGTGTGTGTGTGTGTGTGTGTGTGTGTCTGTGTGTGTGTGTGTGTGTGTTGCTAAGCCCTCTAAGACGTCTCCTCGGAATTTCTACAGTTTTGTGTGCGTATGTGTGTGTGTGTGTGTGTGTGTGTGTGTGTGTTGCTAAGCCTTCTAAGACATATCGGAATTTCTACACACGCGATGGCGCGGTCCATAGAAGGAAGTTGCATATCCTAGCTCTTCAGGAGTTACTCCGTTATGCGGGCGTAAAGGGAAAACTTATTCCCTCAGCTCACACATTCTTTGGCTCAAAATTTTCGTACTGTTTTCCATGATGTCTTTGAGACACTTGGGACCGCAGGGAAAATATAAAACCTGAGTGAGAGAGAATTTCTATTTTGCACATATTGTATTTTACGGATTCGTTCTTTTTTTTTTTTCTTTCACCAGCCGCTCGGAATCTCTCTGTTCAATAATTGAATAAGCTCGAAATTCTTAAGGAAATAAGAATTTTTGGAGATGTCTATCTGCAGTGTTTTTGTGATGCAATGGCATCAGTTTGAGTTTTGGTACAGGTAGGTGGGTCCTTGATTGAACACAAACACAGAAACCTGATTACTCTCTCTCTCTCTCTCTCTCTCTCTCTCTCTCTCTCTCTCTCTCTCTCTCTCTCTCTCTCTCTCTCTCTCTCTCTCTCTCTCTCATTACCAACTTCCAGTCCTCCTATTGTCTTACCATATACACACTCACACACATACACACTCACACACACACACACACACACACACACTGCAGGTATGGAAGATTGTTCATATTGTGTGTGTGTGGGGGGGGGGGGGTGTTCTTTTGTGTATGTGTTTGTCTTTTTCTCTTTTTTTGTGTGGTGAAGGGAAATAAATATTCTGGGTTGACTCTCGAGCCTAACTCTCCAGTGGTTGTATTGTTCTTAGTGGGGAACTGTGAACAGACATGGATAGCGAGGGAGGCCAGTGGTATCCATACTCTATTCTATTATTTCTTCTTTGATTTTTCATGATGATTAAATTATTGCTTTACTGTTGTATGTCCGTCTGTCACTTTCTGTTTTCCCGTGTCTGTCTTCCGAGTTCATCTGTTCGTCTGTCCATCCCGTCTATTTGGTCTTCTGTCCCTTCCTATCCATTCGTCCATCTCTCTGTCTATCCGTCTTGCCAAAACTCTTTCCCTCTTACCCTTCCATTCATCCATCAGTCTATTCGTCTGTCCCTCTTTTCTTCCGCTTTTCCCTCCGGATATTCCTTTGTCTATCTCGCTAGCCTTCCATCTGTTCTTCCGTCCCCTCTCTTGTCTATCTGTCCCTCACCCATACGTCCATCCGTCCATGATGAACTACCGTCGTACGACGTGTCTGCACGCCAGCCACAATATCCGCTACCAAGCAGAACGCTTGGCAGGTTAGCTGCTTGCTTTGATGGGATATACCTCACCAGTTTTAACATTTTCGACACAGCTAAAGTAGGATATCACATAACAATGGCATGCGTTCACTTTACACCCAAAAGTAATCCGAATGATATCTGTTTCACCCGAAATATCATTCTTGATGCAAATGTAATCACTTATTTTGAATTATCATTGTAATCATAATCAGCATTTCCCCGCCTTTCCCCCCCCCGACCCAATTTTGCAGCAAATTTCAATGAAAATTTATTCACTTAATTCATAACGTGTGCAAGCCTCACCGACTCCTATTTCAATTGCTCTGATCCATTATGATTTGGTCTGGCTGATTTATAACACGTTTCTGTACGTCACAAGCACAAAGGAACATTTATTAATATATATTGGAGACGTCATGAACATTTATATATATATATATATATATATATATATATATATATATATATATATATGTATGTATAAACCCTTCCAAGAGGCGGTCTAGGTCTCGTTGCCCATGGACGTGAGACGAAAGGTATTCAATTACTAGTAATCGAATAGTCATTTCCCTATTATGGGCAGTATAGCCAAACGGTTAGCGTACCCAGCCACCACACAAAAGATACAGGGTTCGAATCCTTGCTGCTAAGGGGCATTATGAATTCCATGAAAGTGCGCGTTCATCTACGCTATATTTGTATGTATATATGATACAATATCAACCTTAAACCTTCTTCTGCTTGCTACATGTCGACACTCAGAGAGACACACGCCACGCCAAAACTCCTCCCAACAACCACCAGCCTCACTGACTTAGGCATAAGGGGTTATGATGACCTTTGGCGGGTCTCCTTGAGTGTCCTATAAAAATCTGAAAGGCATTAAACCCGCTTCAAATCTCCGTCTGGATGTTATATAAAAGAGGAAGGCAAGTGCTGTGCATAATCTGATTCTCGTAAAAAATGGGGGCCATTAGCCTCCCTCTTAGCTTTAAATGACTTAATTACATTTGATGGCGTTGGAAACCTGAAAAAAAAAGAAGAAATGAAGTGGCTTTATTTTGTGTGGTGTCTCGTCTATAAGTTAGCCATGTCTTTTAAAGGCGAAGTCGGTTTGTGAATAGTCGTCAGTATGTGTGTGCTCTCTCTCTCTCTCTCTCTCTCTCTCTCTCTCTCTCTCTCTCTCTCTCTCTCTCTCTCTCTCTGTGTGTGTGTGTGTGTGTGTGTGCAGCGTCACGGTCTGTACCCAACATCAAACAGGATCATTATTTACCATCAGGAACATACAAACTAATAAACAATTCATGGATGTTATTATTATCATTACCACATGACATAACACAAACGCTTATTCATAATTAACCAATGAATGTAGCAGGATGTGTTACTCATAACAATTTTGTTATCAGTTATTCAGGACCATGACAACCGGTTCTATTCAGGATAATTCCCAGGTAATCGTAATGCTGATAAAGTATACTATTGATCTTCATTGATGAATCATTGGCTGCTTTTCAACTGTTTATCAATTATCGTTTATAGCCCCACCAAAAAAAGAAAAAAAAATACTTATATTTATATATGGCGTGGTATTGTAATTTACTTTTAAGCTTTAGCTTATGTTTATTATTGCTGATAGGATTATGACATATATCTCCAGTAGATCAATATGATTGTCTTTATCATGATAATTAACTCTGACACCATTATCAATAACGTAAGTAATTGCCCATTTCTTTATCAGCATTTGCCCATTTCTTTAGCATACCATTCATCACTACAGCTGCCCATTGCCATTACAAACCTTTCTCACTGTCCCCCATTACGTTTGTATCCATCTCCATCTTCACTATCACCACATTCTGTATCTCCTTATCATCACTATCTCCCCCCTATCACCTTATTGTCACTTTTCTCAACATGACTACCATTTCCACCATCATCACTAGCAAATCGCTACTATATCTTCTTCACTTCTTTCTCTCTTTAATGTCTCTTCCTCAGACCATCAAGTAATATAGAGCCAGCTATTCACGACTGCTACCAAATTTTTGAAAGCATTTTAGCTTCTTTAGGTCAGCCAAGCATCAGGTAAAGCAGAAAGCAAACCAAACCCCCTCTCTCTCCTCTTCCTCCTCCCTCTCCCCGAGAAACATACTTGGCCACTTGTATACATACATCCGTTGACGTAAAACATCATCAAGCACGCTCACTGTGGTCATTTGTTAACATTATATGACGAGGGCTGTTCATTACTGCCCAGCCAGTCATCACACACTATGATGAATGACTGCTGGCTTAATTTGTTAGGTTGGGAGAGAGAGAGAGAGAGAGAGAGAGAGAGAGAGAGAGAGAGAGAGAGAGAGAGAGAGAGAGAGAGAGAGAGAGAGAGAGAGAGAGAGAGAGAGAGAGAGAGAGAGAGAGAGAGAGAGAGAGAGAGAGAGAGAGAGAGAGAGAGCCAGGCAGCTGGACACTTTGCCATACTTTCACATGATCAATACACAGTTGTACAAGCAAAGTCTAAGATATAATTGATACACAGTGAGTGTGTATTCATAGCTAAAGACACACACACACACACACACACACACACACACACACAAACACACACACAAACATTAATGAAATGTGCACTACCAAACCTCGCTTGTGTTATTCTATCGACCACGTAATCATAGGCCGATCACAAATCCACTGCAGCAACGATTTCTGCCAGCGCCTATTTCCTAGAGCGAACAATTACCTTAACACAAAGGCACGAGCAGGCGCAAGAATAGCACCCAGGGTCCTAGACTGGCATCACTGGGGGTATGAGAGCGTTCTGATGACTACGCTCAGGCCTTTTGTGGCAGCAGAGAGAGAGAGAGAGAGAGAGAGAGAGAGAGAGAGAGAGAGAGAGAGAGAGAGAGAGAGGTGGAACAGCTGCTGGTAATGGCACTATTTGAATCTCCGTCCCTCTCTCTCTCTCTCTCTCTCTCTCTCTCTCTCTCTCTCTCTCTCTCTCTCTCTCTCTCTCTCTCTCTCTCTCTCTCTCTCTCTCTTTCATTGACACACACACACACACACACACACACACACACACACACACACACACACACACACACACACACACACACACAATATGTCCACAAAATGGTCCCCTCCAACACTGTGTAAGGGTTGGGGTGTGGGGAGAGAGTTTGTGTTCAGTAACGTCATAAATAACTGTAAAGAGTCGCATTGCGCTCATGTCTCGTTTTGCAAGGTCCAGCGTGTAATGGTTTTATATGTGTGTGTGTGTGTGTGTGTGTGTGTGTGTGTGTGTATACGTGCGTGCGTCGTATGTCATGTCCTGTAGAAAGATTGGGTCTCTTGACCCCCATCTCTTTGTCTGTCCGTCCGTCCATCTTCTTTCTTCTCCTTACTTGTCTGTTCATCTGTCTCTCTGCTTTTAGGTCTTTCTCTCTCTATATCTATTCTCTCTCTCTCTCTCTCTCTCTCTCTCTCTCTCTCTCTCTCTCCCTCTCTCTATCTCTCAACTTCTCATTCTCTCTCAAGCTTTTATAAATGAACCTCGATTTATCAGGAACTTTAAAACTCCAGATGATTTAGTCTTTAGGATCTATCACACTTTACGTGAAACGACTGAATTATCGCCGTGATAATCATAAAAATAATTGTCGAAAATCGGGCAGATGAATCAGACATCTGATAAAGACATATTTGCACCATACAGAGGCAATAATCAACACTCATGCAGATATATATATGTTTCCTCTAACACACAAATAGTAGTCATACACACACACACACACACACACACACACACACACACACACATACACACACACACACACACACACACACACACACATACACACACACACACACACACACACACAAACCAGGTTGATAGTCCCTTACTTTAGTCTCTAAGTGAAGAAAACAAACCCTTAATTAATTAGGATTGTGAATATTCAGAGATTAAACTGATTTTTTGTTTTATAATCTATAAGCGTATGGGAAAGTCAAAATAGAAAATAATAAAAGACTCAGAGATTTCGTGGCAAGAAATCTGAGCCCTAATCTTTGGAATAAAACGAGTCATAAGCCTTTGGGAAATCAGAAACGCACTCATAGTTACCTAGTTTGAACTATTTTGTCAGAGATTACTTCCTTCTTTTTATCCTTTATTTTTTTTTTTTTCATGTGTGGGTCGGGAGGGTAAAGGAAAGAAAAGTCATTTTCAAGAAAGAATGTAGAGTTAGTTCTGATGTTTATCAGAGTTATCTTCCTCCCTTAATCAGAGAGAGAGAGAGAGAGAGAGAGAGAGAGAGAGAGAGAGAGAGAGAGAGAGAGAGAGAGAGAGAGAGAGAGAGAGAGAGAGAGAGAATGAAATCCTTGTATAACAGAGTCCAAAAGATATATATTCCTCTGTGTCTACTGGGTCTAGTTCTAGTTGAAGACAACGAGACAAAGAGACGAACATTTCTTAATCATTTTACAAGTCGTGTTATTTCTTGGATGAATAAAAAAAGAAAATGCAATCAAACAACTAAACACACTCCAGTACTCAGCATCACAAGTCTCAAGACATTAGCTTTAGCTTGTTGGATTAATTAGACTGGGCCAAGTTATGTTTTCTCTGAGGAGGAGAACGGAATGAGGAAAAATATCCTTCCTTGCGAAGGAATTAACCAAAAAAAGTTGCATCTTCCTTATACTTGAGAAAGAGAGTTTGTGAGAGGAGCTTCATTTTTCTCTTTCTCCCCCACCCCACCCACTTCTTCTTCAAAGATGCATTCAGAGAGCATTCAAGTTCTTTCTTGAGAATTTACGAAACTTAGGATCAAATCGCAAAAGTTCCTTTAAGTCTAAAGAGACACGGAAGGTCGTATTTGCACTGCCCCTCCCGCATTACTGTGAAAGCTTGAGATCTTTTAAAGCAATTTTCCCTCTCAGTCACTAGCTGGCACATGACCCGGAGTTAACTTCAGATATGATATGTGAACGGTGTTTATATATCATGCTTTTCAGATGATACCTTGAATGTTAGTTCATCATTCAGCTGTTTTGCTGTAAGATGTCCCCCCTATCTATCAGTTTCAAAATGTAAGTGGTATAATCAGAGAATATATATATATTCCTATCAGTCCACGGGGAAATGAAACACGATAAGTTCCCAAGTGCACTTTCGTGCAATAATCACCTCACCAGGGAAGACACAAGAAAGAAATATAACAATCAGTTGATATACAACGAAGAGACGTAGCTTGGACGTCATTTGGTATTCACAATCATTTAGGCTTATGGTGAATCATCAGAATTTTTCTCCTCTGTTATATATTTCATTCCTGCTTTCACTTCGTCCACTTTACTGCTTTATTTTTCTATAAGTTCCCCTACCTGTACGGGGAAACATTTATATGATACAAAGGCCCCTTTTAAATGTTTAGTAGAATTAAAGTTGCATTATGTCCTCGTTTTTAGAAATAACCTTTATCTTCTATGATGATTATCTTTATGACGTATTGAGATTAGCTGATTACGTTTCTCCTTAGAAATGATAGTTTAAGACATTTATGCGGGCATTTCAGCAACGGCTCTGAATTTCAGGTGAA
This sequence comes from Panulirus ornatus, assembly GCF_036320965.1. Taxonomy (NCBI): domain Eukaryota; kingdom Metazoa; phylum Arthropoda; class Malacostraca; order Decapoda; family Palinuridae; genus Panulirus; species Panulirus ornatus. Next base: position 5,568,217 of record NC_092253.1, on the reverse strand, counting down.
ACATAAATGAACTCGTGGTGAAATGACGTCAGTAAAACATGTAGATGATGACAGCCCATCCATCCGACTTCGGCCAAGGCCCAACCCATCCATCTGACTTTGGGCAAGACTGTCCAGGTAGCTTAATTCAAAGCCGAAATGTAGATGTAGATGATCTCTGTCTTTGGGCTATAGAGTCACTGAGACGTAGATATCGTTGTGGATCGTTGGTCTTGCGAGGGAAAGGAATAATGGAAGGAGGAGGAGGAGGAATAAGAGGAGGAGAAGGAGCAATAAGAAGAAGAGGAGGAGGAGGAGGAGGAGGAGGAGGAATAAGAGAAGGAGGAGAAGGAGCAATAAGAAGAGGAGGAGGAGGAGGAGGAGAAGAAGGAAAAGAAGAAGAGATAGAACAGGAGGAGCAAGAGGAGAAGGGCAATTAGAAGAAAGGGAAAATTAGCAGTGTGAAAGGAGGATGAACGAGAAAGCTGGGAAAAGGGAAAAAGGAAGAGTGACATGATTGAAAGATGAGGAAAAATAGAGAGACGGAGCGATGTGAGGGAAGTTCGAAGGTCGAACTTGGACACAGAACTAACCAGGGAGAACGCACGTTCATTGCAAAAACTTTTTGAGGGAAGAGTTTGCTACTGGAAAACACTATTTTCTTCCATCACAGACGAAGGTCAACATGGACGAACCTCCCATTCTCTCGTGGCTATAACTCGTCTTAAGACCACATTGAAATACATGGTCAGGTTGTCAAGCTCTCGTGTATGCTTCCACAAGTTATTGTAAACATGAGTTATTTATCATTCAGTAAACTGCAGACACACACACACACACACACACACACACACACACACACACACACACACACAGCTAAATCTCTGCTTCCAACAGGGAGATACACCAATCCGGAATACTTGTCCCTCGAAACTTGGAGATAAAGAGCGGGAATTAATGGGAGTTAATGAAGAAGTTCAACCCAAGACCCGCACCAGACGAAACTTTCTTCCCCCCTTAAATGATTGGACAACTTGGAGATAAGAAAGGAAAGAAGGAATTCCCACGCGATGTAGTAATGGAAATCTTCCTCTTGTGCGGAGGAGATAATGTATAAGGCATTCATTGCATAACTTTGCACATTTGGGCTTAATCCATGTTTTAGTGAGTTTAAATGACCGGTGCGAGAAGTTATATAGCAACTGTAGGCTGACTAGGCCTTGCTTGCTGGATAAAGATGTCATTATACTCTTGAAGGTTTCATTCTTAGATGTAAATTCATAGACATTTTCTTGATTGCCTTTTCCTTCGAACTGAATCCGATGGCATATGTTTATTCCGGTGGATGTTGTCCATAAGTGGTTAAAAAAAGTAATTTCAAGCGCTCACCAGAACTTACAGATGGATGAAGGTGGTTTATGCTGATGAGTCATATTTACGAATATGAAAGCGAAATCGGGAAGCTGTAAATGTCCGCAGTAGTTTTTTTTTTTTTTACGTTTCGTGTTATTGCGGAAAAAACTTTCGGGAAAAAATGACCGTCATTTGTTTCCTGTAATGGTTGTGTTTTTGGATTTCAGTATCTGTGCGGTCTCTCTCTCTCTCTCTCTCTCTCTCTCTCTCTCTCTCTCTCTCTCTCTCTCTCTCTCTCTCTCTCTCTCTCTTCGCCTCTGTTCCGCCAGTATGTTTCCCACTATCTGTCTGTCTGTTTGTATATATATATATATATATATATATATATATATATATATATATATATATATATATATATATATATATATATATGATGAAGATCTCACGTGTATATAATCAGCTGCTGATGGTCTTACATTTATCTCATTTTATAACGTAAATCTCACTCAAACACACACACACACACACACACACACACACACACACACAGCCAACTCTTCAATATCCATTTCACCACCACGCCTTCTGGCCCCAGAAACTTTGCTCTCCATCCCCCCCACCCTTTTTTTTTCCTCCACTCAGTCACCAAATCCTGGAGTTTTACCTCACACTTCCCTCCCTCCATTTCTGCCTTTACAGAAAATTCGCCAGGGGTCTCATTCCCCTCCTGCCAGAGGCCTTCGAGTTCATCCCAGCGTCGTCCCTGGAGCCTGAACACACACACTCGCATCTCACTCGTCTCCTGCCAACACCTCAGGTCGAACTTAGGTCTCCTCAAGGCAGTGTCTGACGGAGTCTCGTTTCGCAAACTGGTCCACGGGCCAGATGGTGAATCACGGAGCGCCCTCGGTAGCACAATGGAGATATAAACGGGCCGCATGCAACAGCGCTGGGTGTGATGTTAATACGAAGACGTAAGCGGTGGTAGCGGAGTCCCAACGCTGAAGTAGCGACACCACCGGTTCAGCCAAGTCATAAAAGCTCGCACGTCGTTTCTCCTCTCTCTCTCTCTCTCTCTCTCTCTCTCTCTCTCTCTCTCTCTCTCTCTCTCTCTCTCTCTCTCTCTCTCTCTCTCTCATCTCGGAATAGGCGCTGAAGTGGTGGGAGAATAGAGAACGTGTGTGTAGTCAGCGTTTCGCCGTTTCGTTTCTCGTGGGATGCCGAGGAAATAGCGTACAGGTCACTACTGATGTGAGGTGAAAGAAGAAAGTGGGATAGAAAAACACCCACCCACCCACACACGCACACACACACACACACACACACACACGCATACACACACGCATACACACACATCGAGTGCTGGTGGAATTGCCAGACTGCAGCTGTCGTCAAGATATGAGAGAGAGAGAGAGAGAGAGAGAGAGAGAGAGAGAGAGAGAGAGAGAGAGAGAGAGAGAGAGAGAGAGAGAGAGAGAGAGAAACCGACGCAGGAAAGTTCACCCAATAACTGAACTGCGTTGGAAATAGTAACCCAAACTATTCTCGTATATGCTGCCCTTCAGTAAACAGAAAGAAATTGCAGATCCGGCCACGCTGAAGTAAAGAACATATATAAATACAAACAAAAACGAAAAACGGCATGGGAAGGGGTGGTCAAATTGAAACGTTCCACATCTGACCAACAGAGATTGACCAACTAACACTGCAGCAAGTGTTGTGTGCTGTATTTCAGCACTGGACCAATACAACCTCTTCATCCTCTTCTAATTTGAGTATTATCAGTTATACATAAGACCGGATGTGTTTCCGGATCACAATGTCGCGTTTGAGAAAATGTATGTTACTTTGATGCCTTAGGTGTACAAGATTTCAAAATCCTTCAGTTCTGCTTTATCATAGACGAGCCTGAACACCCTCGTTACACAGACCTCGAAACTACATTTCGGAAGTCATTCAAAGCTCGATTCACGATTAATAGATCGTATATGAAATGGGTAGTCGAGTCAAATTCACCTCGCGTAGGTCAATGGTTGTCAATTCCAACACTATTCAGAGAGAGTGAGACGTGTGAATTAAGACATTGACTGATATGCTGCTGGTGAAATGACTTTGGTGAATAAGACTTCGATGAGAAAATCACATTTCGCATTTGTAACGACTCGACAGACGTGTCCACCAGCATTTGCATTTATAACTAAGGCAAATTTTCTTTTAATGGAGTCTTAAATATTTTTTCTTTCCTTCTTTCTTTCCTTTCTCACACCTCGCACTTCTGAAACGTGTGCTTTCGACGTTCGCCCGGAGCGCCGTGGGTGCATGCGTGCTTGTTAAAAGCGGTGGATTGTAGTTGCATGGTTATCCTTAAAGCAAAGCTATGAATAAGGTATATGTATATACTGGTGGGGGAGTTGAGAGAGGTACAGTGGTGGTTGAAGGGGTGGTAGAAGTCTGTTGGTGAAGATAAGCCAAACCTGTTAATAGAGTATGTGAGGGTGAGATCTGTTTGTGATGAAACTGCTTGAGGTAAACATGATTCTTTCTGACTCCCTGCATCGGAAAGAGACAAGTATCGTGTCCATATATATATATATATATATATATATATATATATATATATATATATATATATATATATATATATATATATATATCCTTTCCTTACCAGCTGTCTTCACCTCACCTTCGACTGGAGTCGGTCTCAGGGCTCATTATAGAGAGCAGAGGCCAAATACCTCCCACATACGAGGTACTTGGCAGCAGCGTCTGCAAGGTTATTGTGGCGTTCGAGTGTTTTCGCTTATGCATGTGTCTGGGAGGAGGGAGGAAAGACGCACTGGAGAAGATTGTGTCAGATTGGCAACCAGACCACTCTGGGGATTAGGGAGGCAGCTTGTGTGCAGGGAATAGGGTTGAAAGGCAGCTGTGTAATGTTAGACTGGAATCAAATGGGGTGGGGAGATTGGCTGGGAGGAGAGCTTCGAAATGGAAGGGATAGGATTCGAATATGCTGAGGTAGGAGGGAGTTACAATGTGTGCAGATTAGGCATGACGTGCAGATGTGCTCAATATGTGAATGTTGATTGTAGCGGATGAGGCCCAGAGGACGGTGAAGGTCTAAAATAGAGTGGACTGTTTAGGACAGAAGAAATGAAAGTCTGTGATAATCAGTCGTGGATTTGAGTCTTACAGTCCTTACAGTCTCGAAGCCTCGGTTGCATGTGATCGAAGCAATACAAAGGCCTCTGTCTCTACCTGTCGAGCTTGACATGGGGTTCGGAACAGTTTCGTTCAGACGTGGAATTCATGTGCAGTAAACAATGAGTTGTTGTAGGGATAAATATGGTTTAGGAGGATGTGTCATTGTTATCTTCATGTGTTTCCTTTCTTTTCAATCCGGATTTAGATTAGTAGACTGAATAGATTATGATATGTGAGACTACTGTCATTCTCACCTGAAAAATGCTTTCAAAAACTTAATTTTTCCCGCATCTGAAAAGTACAAAATACAGCAGAAGAAAAGGGATATTAGAAAAAAAAATCACTATATCAGAATAAAGTAAAACATTAAGAATGTTATCTCAGTCAAGCTAAGGTGCTAACTCCTATATTCCAAAACCTAAAAATCCAATATGCACGACCCAAGGGTTCATTTGTCTCAGTGGCTCCTGGCTCACTTCACCCGCTCGACATAATCTAAGACGAAGGTTTCCTCTACTGAGTCTGGTCATTAAGCGGGTGAGTTAAGTAGTATAATTTCGCGCTCAGCGGGAGACACAGGAGGACGCCGTTATTTAGGAAGAGGTACCACCGTGGCTAGAAGCCCCTACTATTCTATGGCTCTTCGGCTCAGGTAATGAGAGGGCGCAGCCCGAATAAGGAACCGATAAACCAAGTCTACGTTGCTCAAAAAGTTCCTGACATAGAATGATAGGCTTCAAGGTGCAGTGAACCTACAACCTCGACAAGACATCAGGGTAACTGTGATAAATGCTGTGAGGAACCAGTGAAAAAAAATTCGTAAAGGTGATTCACTGTTTCTCTAAAAAGAGAATAATAAGAACCTATCCATTCCTGGTAAAAATCAACTTGTGAGCAGCGAGCTATTCAGTCAACAAATCGCCCAGGAAAGAAAATATTGATCCTGTAGGAGGACAAATATCGACTGAAGAGCTTATGCATTGTCTGTCCAAACATAAGGCAGGAACGTTGATCTGAACTCGATAAACAAAAGACCTGCCATTCAAGCTTTTCTTCAGGTGATCTTCAGACTTTTGCTTTTGGAAAGACTCTCCTGCCGCTTGTGCATAGAACTATTTGTTTCACTCGTCCATCATTCTCCTCCTTGATGTTCGAACACAATTATTTTCTATCATGTTCTCAAGAAGATATACCCTTCTAAACCCGTACCAGTCATGTATTGAAACTATAAATAAAGGATTCATTCATTACTCCTTTAAGATTTAGCATCTATCCCAATTTACATACTATGGATAACATGTTTTGCCTCATTCATTCAAGATCATGATTTGATTCAGGTACTTCAGGGTGATTTGATTCGTGAGGCATTCATAAATGCGCAGGGTCCTCATATCTATGAAATAGACAATCTTCTCATTTCATACACAGCATTGAATTCCTTCTGTGGAACGCTATTTTTCTTTTCAAAAATCAGATACTATCATCTACCCCAAAACTGCTTCAGGACAACGTAGTTTCGAATGTTTTCAAAGGATCATTTATGGAGGTTAGTTAACTGCAGTTACTGTTATGTAAAGCTTAATAGATGATTATGAGAAAAGAGAAGTATGGAAAGAGAATGCAAATGCCGGAACTAAAGCAGCACCATCTGAACCAGCATTGCTTTGCAGTGATAAGTGATTATCAATAATTCACTGTATGATAAAGTAATAATTCCTTCTGGCAAGATCGCTGTCAGTAATCTGGGGAAAACATTCTCGAAGAAGAAAGTAAAAGTTAACTTTTGGTAACATCTTGTTAAAGACTTCGCCTCTGGCAATACGGTCCATAACCATTCTTTCTGGCAAAACAGTTAAAACAAACATTGCTCTAACACTTCCCCCAGATATTTCTTTAAACACGGTCGAGGCCATTCTTTCAAGCAAATAGGTCGTGAATATTTCTGTCTTTTGGAAATAATGTGTCCTCAATCTTCTTTGTCAACAGATTTACAAGCAATTCTTCTGGCATTACTGTCCGAAATAATTCCTGCTGATAGCCTTATTTAGCATATCATACACACACACACACACACACACACATATATATATAAATATATATATATATATATATATATATATATATATATATATATATATATATATATATATATATATATATATATATATATATATATATATATATATATATATATTCTTTGATATGGCTACGTGGTATTTCTGGCAACAGTGCTAGATCACAAAGATTTATAGAAGCAACTCGGTCTGGCAACACTGCCCCTAACAAATCATTTTAGCAATGAAATTTCAACAATTCGTTCCAGCAACAATAAACTTTTTTTCTTTTGTTCTTTCCAGGACACACAAATAGAAAAAAAAAACGTTTTTTATCCCCAGGACACACAAATAACATTTTTTCCTTCTCCCAGGACACACAAATTGGAATAAGCTATTGCTCTTTCAGAGAGGCATAAGAACAGACGAACCCAAATAGGTGTAGAATATGGAATAATCATCAACACAGATTACATTTCCAACTGATGTTAGTGAAAGTGTTTTGGAAATGGTAGAGAGAGACACTCCCAGTATCAAAATACAATTAGTAGTTCTGTTTATTTTGAAGTTAAGCTTTGGAAAAAAAAAAAGATAGAGTTCCCCGTCAACCATCAATATGAATTGTATTTCCCGTTTTCATTTGGTCATAGCTTCAAATATTGGATGTTATTGTTCTTACCTGTTGAGGCTGGTGTCTGCAGTTTGCTTTGAGAAGATCTCACGCAAGACTTCCATCAGGATTTAGGAAAGACTCTTTCTATCATTCATTTGTGGAGAAGGATAAGCCATCTGTGTGGGAAAGAAATCCTCATAGCATTTTCTCAGCCTTGGCTCCATACTCAAAAACTAAAGAACAAATGAATCAACCATAAAACAAAAAAATCTCATATTTCATTTTCTGATATCATAAATGTAGCACACACATACACACACACACACACACACACACACACACACACACACACATATATATATATATATATATATATATATATATTTATATAGGTCTTTTTCCTTTTCACTGTTGCCCCAGACTTATGACACGCAATTTCTTGCCCCATATTCGTTTCTGTATCTAGTGACCTGCCACCCTCAGAGGGGCAAAAGTATTTTCTCTAAACATTCGCGTGCAACATGTATACACAGCCTCTTTGAACTGGATGATACGTTTTTGTATTCAACAAACGTTTAACCAGTGAAAGGCAAACGTTTCTTTTATTTTTTCTAGTGGCGAGCTCGTAACGGAACTAAAATGTTGTTGCTATGCAAAGCGATATACAGTCCAGAGTCAAATACAATGAGAACGTACACTAAATCATCCGTCGATTGATATTCCATTGTCAGTTTCCCTCTGGATGCAATGGACATGTATATTTGCTTTTCTCTCTGCTCGCGTGCATGTATGAACGTCCGTTTCATTGTTAATTTCTATGATTAACGACTTATCTCTCCAGCTAGACTGTAGTTAACCAAGCTCTTATATACAATCATTCTTAATTTCCCTTGCGTCTTGTGGTTTTTATTTCCAGTAAAGGCTTTGGGAGGGTTTAATCATGGTCTATTCCTGTACCATGGTTTTTTTTTTGGGGATCTGTTGACCTAATTCGTTGCTGGGCTTTGGTTTTGAGAAGCTGGCAGATAGACATCATGAGAAGAAAACGAGAATACTGTAATCGAAGTGATTCTTTCGCTGTCTGTAGAACTGGTTCGTCAAATGAATGAAACTGTGAATCAGAATTGTTCCTAATTCACTTTTTTCTCTGTTCTCATATTGTCTCATCTTCAGTGGCTAAATCTATATATATATAGTGTCTCACTTTCCAACAGGATTATCTCTCTTATTTCACTTTCCAGTGGTTATTTTACTAAAGTCTCACTTTTATATGAAATTACTTATAATGTCTCACTTTTCGATTTCTTTATTTCTCTTCTTTTTCCCTTCCAGTGTTTCTTTTTCTATTGCTCCCTTTTTTTCAACCCTTCTATTTCCTCAGCCTCACTTTTCAACAGTTTTTCTATCCACTGTCTCACTCTTTGTGGTCTTGTTTCTGTTGTCTTTTTCTCCTTTCATACACCTCGGTGAACGTTAAATCACAAATATCTTATATTCCATCAGAATATTTGTCAATCTGCCATTTCCACTGCAGAGAATCATTTCAACACTAGTAATGATTGTAATGTACGAATATTGCTAAAAATATGATTACACACACACACACACACACACACACACACACACACACACACACACGAGTTAAGTCGACTATTCTCGAGTGTAGAATCGAACTACGTCAGACCTTAATCCCGTGACCTAAACCTTTGGCCTTAGAAATATCGGAAGGACATTCAGACATACGTACTAATAGAAAGATTATAATATCAAACCTGATGTTAACACAGGCTCTTCTCATTCTTCTTCTTCTTCTTCTTCTTCTTCTTCTTCTTCTTCTTCTTCTTCTTCTTCTTCTTCTTCTTCTTCTCTGTGCAGTATGAAGTGAATTATTTCACAAAGTATTTACCTCCAAGTAGACCTGCTTACGCTGGGGTTACTAGAGTAAAGGAAGTGAAATGAAACGAGCAGTAACCTCCCTTACCTCGCCTCGCACACCTCTTACCCACCGCTTAACATTATCTCTCATGTACTATTTCTTGCCAAGATGGGATCCGCAAATATACTTACTCTCATACATCAGATCTGCATGTAAGTGGGAGTCTGTTTGTATGAGGCTTTACTCCTATACTTTCCCCAATATATGTAGCGTTTTGGTTGACTCATATACATTTCTTCAGTCATATAATGTCTGAACTTAAGTTTACCTTCTAATTCTTGGCCTATAAAAACCCCCCCATGGCAGAACCAGCCTCCCATCCAAACTCGCCTTCTCCTGGGAAACAAGGTCGGCAGTTTCCTTGCAAACATCAGAGCCAACGAGTATGGAAATGTAAGAGGATGCTAGAACTGTCTAATTTCCAGTATTTCCCGTGTTTTGTTGCGTCGTAGCGCTGCGAGAAGTGCCCTTGTTGGGTTGAGAGGCCGAGCTGTAGCGGGTAAGATTGGTAGCGTTAGAAGTTAGGAGAGGGCCATGATGGGAGGCAGGGAGCAGTGTGGTGTGGCAGGGAGCAGTGTGGTGTGGCAGGGAGCTGTGTGGTGTGGCAGGGAGCAGTGTGGTGTGGCAGAGAGCTGTGTGGTGTGGCAGGGAGCAGTATGGGAGGCAGGGAGCAGTGTGGTGTGGCAGGGAGCAGTGTGGTGTGGCAGGGAGCAGTGTGGTGTGGCAGGGAGCAGTGTGGTGTGGCACGGAGGGGCATGGCACGGCATGGCATGGCATGGCATGTCGAATGGTTGTGCTGGTAATGGTGGTAGGGAGTAAGGGAGGAATGGGGAGACTGCTTCTATCCCTCCCTTTCTTTCTGTCCGTTTGTCGATCTTAGAGTCTGTACACTCCCCATGGAAACACAAAGTAAGTCTTGATTAATACTAGAGTATGACTTTCATTGATAACGTGAACGTTCTTATTCTTTCTATGCTATATAGGAATGGGTAGGGTAAACAGTATTTGGTCATGTAGACGGCACTGAAGGATGTCTTTAAGAATTGGATGTGCAGTGTTTTCCCGTAAGACACACACACACACACATACGAGAGAGGGAGAGAGAGAGAGAGAGAGAGAGAGAGAGAGAGAGAGAGAGAGAGAGAGAGAGAGAGAGACAGACAGAGAGAGACAGAGACAGAGAAGAGAGAGGTAGCGTTCGAAGAGCATTTATGAGAGCAAGGTTAAAAGTATACGCGCCTCTTGCTAATTGCCTATAAATTTAACAAGCCAGTTTCACCCCCCTCACGGCGGTTAAATTAACATCCCAGTGGTAAATTTATGCCCCCATATGTTTTCCTGACCCAAGGAAGTTGTATTAGTGCTTGGCGCGTGCCAGAGGAGAGGTCGGAAATTGAGTTATAGGTATTTGTACAGGAGGCGTGTCGGAAAAATGCAGAGGGTGAATTATCACGGGTGGCTGAAAAGCTTTGCTTGCAAGCGGTGTTCTGACTCTCTCTCTCTCTCTCTCTCTCTCTCTCTCTCTCTCTCTCTCTCTCTCTCTCTCTCTCTCTCTCTCTCTCTCTCTCTCTCTCTCTCAGTCTCTCTGTCTGTCTGTCTATCTCTCTGTCTGTATGTCTGTCTTTCCATTTACTAACGACATGTAACGTGTTAGCTAAGTTAAGTCTTGTTTCTTTGTTCAGTTGAAGGAAAACAAAATATGATAACAATATATATCTGTCGCAAGATCAAACATATCAAATCAGACATTGAACACATTAGACATTGAACACATACAGTGATCTACGCATGCACATACCAATGTCATCTTTTCCATGATCATACAGGAAAGAAAAAAAAAATGAATCATTTTACCAATGGATGAGGAAAGAATGAAAGAATATACATGCATGACTTACTGGTTTAATTAGCATCATCCAAGCCATTTCGTTCTCATCAGGCAGTGGACACCATGCAGAAGAAACACACACACACACACACACACACACACACACACACACACACACACACACACACACACACACACCTCCTCCCCTCCTCTATTTGCACCTGTCGGTTCCCTTGCTCTCGTCGATTTGGGAGGGAGGGGGGTCAAACCTCCCTCCCTCTTCCCTCCCTTCCTCCTTCCCATCACCATCACCACCACAGAAACACTTGCCAAAGAACGTCATCTGTTGATCTTATCCCTCGTCCACCGGGGCCACTTAATCGCCTTCTTGATTGCTCTCTGTGTCTAACCATTCCCAACGACACCCTGGCTGTAAGCTGCAGACGAAGGAGGACCTCATAGAGAAAGAAAAGACGCCTTGTGTGGGTTAGGAGGAGGCGGAGGAGGTGGTGGAGGAGGAGGAGGAGGAGGGGGAGGAGGGGAAGAGGAAGGGGGAGAGGGAATATTTTGGAATTTCCGAAGAGAATTTGGCCCAGGCTAGTCCTTATCAGGAGGTGCAATGCTGAACCCCCGCCAGGAGCGCGAGGGGTACAAATGTCAGTGCTCGTTGGTGTGTGTCCTTGGATTGGATTGTTCACTGTACCACGCAGGGGCGCGGGGCCGCGTAGGGGGTGCAATGGTGTGTGTGTGTGTCTGTGTGTGTGTGTGTCTGGAGTGAGGGCTGCTGCATTGCTCTCTCTCTCTCTCTCTCTCTCTCTCTCTCTCTCTCTCTCTCTCTCTCTCTCTCTCTCTCTCTCTCTCTCTCTCTCTCTCTGTTTTGTCCTTGCCTGTCTGTCTCTGTATTTATCTGTATGTCTGTCTGTCATTATCTTTTTTCTTCCTATCTTCTCTTGCATATGGGAATACGCAATTCTTACGCACTGACACACGCAAGCTTTTCGTCATAGCAACATTATATACACACACACATATATATATATATATATATATATATATATATATATATATATATATATATATATATATATATATATATATATATATATATATATATATACATACGTTTACGCCAGTATCGTCGGACTCAGTGTCTTGCATTATGATATATGTATTTCAACCCAGAATTATGTTTTATAACCTTAGTTAAGAGGATATGATATACATAAATAATCTCCACTAATCTGCAGTATCATTATGTTACGCTACAGGAAAATGCATTGCTATTTGTTTTGCTGTCGGTGGGGGCACAGTGCAAACAGCTGTCCTGAATTATCTGCACAAAGCCTAACCTCGCTCAGTGAGGGAGGGGTGTGTTCTTCCACCCATTATAATCGCTGGCAGCATCTATTCCATCATGCACCCAGGAGGGTTAATAAACCCTACGCCAGCAGACCAGCGAGGACTGTGGCTGAAAAAAACAGATGCTCTTGAGAAAGAGGAGGAGGATATGTGCAAGTGTGGGTGTATGTGTGTGTGTGTGTGTTAACTGTGTGTGTGTAACTCTATTCGTGGGAGAAGGGGGAAGGGAATGGGTTTATTAATCCCACCAGGATACATAGCACCAACCTCGATGTAATCATCACTTTGATCTTGATTTATAGAGTCAAATCGTTGCGTGTTGACGTGCTGCACTGGACGCCTTGTATCTGAGATACTGATATATGTGTGTGTGTGGGTCACTTGTATCTGAGATACTTAAGATCTCAGATACTCATATGTGTACCTTTCCATAAATACCTAGTCTGGGTCAGCTGGCTACTGTGGGTCAAACGGTGGAAAACTGATGTAGTGAGCTGGTTTTAACATTGAGACTTGAGGAAGAAAGACTTTAATCCCTTTTTTTCTTTCCTTCTCGTCAAACTCACTCATGTTTCAAGCTTTTCACCCGTGATGGCCATGGCTTGGGCGTGCTATCTACTCTATCATTCCTTATCATACCACACTGTCTTCTCTCAACAACCACCACGTAGTTCAACCTCTCTCCCGCCACAGATATCACAGAGCAAGAGACATCTCATAATCTACTACAGGTCTTCCTTTCCCCACCTCTCTATCGTTCAGCTACCCAGAACCTCCGTATCACAATGGACGAAAGCATATGCACGTCCACACCGAACGAAGTCTTGGACGGCCGCAACGAAGTTAAAGGGAGATCTCGTTATATTGAACCTCGGAAAACCAATTTCCCGAGCCAGCTTTCTCTCTCATAAAAATAAATGATTCACGCCTAGTGACTTGCCTCACGCTCTGAACTCTAACCCTTAACTGCTCGGCCTTTGCAGAACTATCTCCTAGTATATCACGGGAAATAACATTCGTGTGACAATGTTATACTGATTGAGAAAGTGCAGTCTATCACTATTTCAATTTTCAATGACAATTTTTGTATACATATATATATATATATATATATATATATATATATATATATATATATATATATATATATATATATATATATATATATATATATATATATATATATATATATATATATATATATTAAGCAATGTATTGGGATCATTGATTACTCTCTATATCACGACGAATTACATGACATTTAGTACCTGTACTGTGCCTTATAAATACATCACGGATGGTAAATAGAGGAATAGATATAATCCCCCCAAAAATAATCATGAAATGCAACAACAGTGATGCAATAATCCACATCTGCCCTCACATTGACTTGGGTTATCCCGTCCCACACTGAAAGTTTAAACCAGATGTTACTCTTTTACTCTCTTTCTCTATTTTTTTTTAATTCTCTTTATATTTTTTTTCTCTTCTCGCTGGAGACGAATTGTGTGCATGTCCATGTTTTTTTTTTTCGTCTTTTTTTTTTCTTAACTGACAAAACAAGGTTTGTGCAGCTGTGAGAGCTGGTGATAATTGCTACGAATGAGTGAATGGGAAAGAGAAAGAAGGATGGAAGATGTGATAGAGAACTTGAGCACAGAGACGGTGGAAGGGGAAAGGATGGAGATGAATATGAGCTGAGTCGAGGAGGATGGGAGATATAGATTCACTGACTAAATAGAAGTAATGGAGAGAGAGAGAGAGAGAGAGAGAGAGAGAGAGAGAGAGAGAGAGAGAGAGAGAGAGAGAGAGAGAGAGAGAGAGAGAGAGAGAGAGAGAGAGAGAGAGACGGAGAAGAGAGAGAGCTGGAGGAACAGGCGAAGAAGAATAGAAACTAACAGAAAATCGTAGATTATGTAGAAATTCGATAGATAGGAAAAAACATGGACAGGTAGAAGAAGAGGTGAGTGTCTAAGTAAGAGGTGGTGAACGTAGGGACAAAAGAAAGATATAGTGAACAGAAATAAAGAGGTAAGAAATGAAACGATCGTCTGCAAGGCTAATGACGAAACTAGATACTGAAGGAAGTATATTAAAGCCATCAAAATACGTTGAGAAATATGGAGTTTTTATGAGAGACTTTACTAATTACCACCAACTGGGAAAAATCTAATCTTTGGGGAGGGAGTTCGAAATATCTTTTAGTTCATATATTTCCAATAAGAGAAAATGATAATGATAATAACAATAAGATAATGCCGGGTAATTGTCTAAATTTCGGGGCGCACCTGTCCTAATTACAGAGTTTTCTTTATGATAAGGTTACACACACACACACACACACACACACACACACACACACACACACACACACACACACATAAACACATTATCTATCTATCTATCTATCTATATATATATATATGTATATATATATATATATTTTTCATATGTAATTTGCCTTTCAATCTAATGAAAGACATCGAAACTTGCTTCTAGATACAGTAGTCCCGGAATTTCTGTTAATCTGAATGCTTTAAATATTTTGTCACAAATGCAGTCGTCCTGCAACAATGGTTTGGAGGCAATTGCCTAAGCTTTCATGTACAACTTATGAAATTCATATTTCAGATTTCACAAAAGCATTTCGCTGAAAACGACTAAGAGTACAATATCATTCTGACAATCATTCCATTTTCGTCTTGTTCCTTATATTCTCGTAAGGTTTCAAATTCCCTATCTCTTTGTATAAGAGTGTTCACTTCTACATGTTGTTCCTTAAACAAAAGATATATGGAATGGTTCAGACACCGGTAGTAGATAAAGACGTCATAAGCAATGGAAAAGTTGACAATAACAATACACTGTAGGACTTGACCACATGAGCATTTTCGCATCCCAGTTTAGTGCGATATGCTCCCTTTGGGTCTTGATGGGATGAAGACACAGAACTGGAAGATCATAAACGTATTAGCAGCATCTAAACCATCCTCACTCTTACATTACACTTAGACTTTAGACAAATAGCAGGACCAGTCTTTTCCACAGCATCAATCTGGGTATATATATTATCTATTGGACGGTCAAAAATGCTATATCCTGGTCAGTGGGTGGAATGGATAATGGGTCTAGTCGAGAAACCCCTTTTCTCCTTAAGGAGTCGGTCGTTTCCCTGCTCCTACGTGGGGCGCATTTCTCCAAGGTTCCAATAACATCAGGTAGCCTCTGGTGAACGCTCTCTCTTCCCAGTCACCAACCATTGCCGCTGAATTCTTCAGTGTTAATTAAATATTTCACATCGAGATAACTCAGAGAGAGAGAGAGAGAGAGAGAGAGAGAGAGAGAGAGAGAGAGAGAGAGAGAGAGAGAGAGAGAGAGAGAGAGAGAGAGAGAGAGAGAGAGAGAGAGAGAGAGAGAGAGAGAGAGAGAGAGAGTTATATTAAACGTAAGAGAATATCGGAATTCAAGGAATGTAATAGTCATTACTGTTTTATTTTCTTCGTTCTTTTTCCTTTACAGGAAAACAGTTTTCCCTTACTGAGAATGAGTCTTCTATTGGAACAACCCGCGAATCTGATCTTGATAATATATAAATGTCATTTTGACCTTTTATTGCCTTTCATATATATATATATATATATGTATATATATATATATATATATATATATATATATATATATATATATATATATATATATATATATATATATATATATATATATATATATATATATATATATATATATATATATATATATATATATATATATATTAAAAGAGGAGAGAATGATATGCAAATCAATTCTGGCTATTTAATGGAAATTATATTGGCTCGTTTATAAAACAATTATGAAATGAATTGTTCTGGATATACTCATGTTTTATCGGGAGAAAAATAGAGAAACATTTTTGAATAGGCAGTGACTACATAGCATAGTGTTTATTTCTAAATGAATTTATACACAAGGGTATGTTACGCTTACGAAAACAATAGACATTATTAAAACAAAATCCATTGGCTCTTTTTTTCCTTTCCTTTTATTTCTGCGGAATATTTTACAGTGTACGAATTTATATTATTACAGGATTGCTTGTGCATCTATAAGACAAGCATCTCACCAGCTGAAGGCACTGAATCCAATCGTATGAGCCTTTTTCTGGCACGAGAGTACGACCTGTGAAGACAACTGTACGACTCTTGGGTATCATAGCTTGATCTGCGAATTGAACCAATTAGGTACTAGGCCATTACACCTAAGGGTCGTACTGTGTAGACCAGGGGGTCGTTCTGTCGTGTTCAGTAGTCGTACCGTCGTGCATAGGGGTCGTGTTTTCGTATTTAGCTGTCGTACCTTCGTACTTAATAGTAGAAATCAATCAAAGGCTTCCACACTCCTAAGAACCTTCCAAAAAAAAAAAAAAAACATACCCCAACCCCAGACTGTTGAATTCTTAATAATCCATCTCGTCCCTTGGGTCAATAACCCCAAAAGAATAGATATTCATATCTTCATGTTCCGTCACTTAGACCCCGACGGTATGACTGATGTCGTGTTCATTGGTTCTGAGGATTGCGGAGCCCAAGTTGTGTTGAGTCCAGGATCAGCCAAGGGAGAGAAAACGCGACCATCAACGTCTTAGGGATGGAAAACACCCGAAAGTAAACAGAAAATGGATGGAAGCTCGGGATTGATAAAGGAAAATGGAATGTGGAAGGGAGAAGAAAACAGGATAATGATTTAAGAAGAGAAATATTTAAAGACTGTTAACTAACAGGAGGAGAAGAAAGAATAGGACTATGACAAATAAAAGGAGACCTTTGGTAAATAAGAGTCTTCATATATACACATAGCTTCACCACCGCTTATAGAACATAATGCCATTAATCCCGAAGTTATAATCGGATATTTCTCTCTCTCTCTCTCTCTCTCTCTCTCTCTCTCTCTCTCTCTCTCTCTCTCTCTCTCTCTCTCTCTCTCTCTCTCTCTCTCCCTTTCCTCCTAACCACCGGGGAAAGTGAAACACGAGAGAGAGAGAGAGGGAAAATTTGACTTTGATGATTCTAGTTCGAGAAACACGGTCGTATTTCTAAATATAGTCCAGCTTTACATTTTTATTCGTCGTCTCTTGTCACTGCGAAGGATCTGGTGGCGAACAGTGCAAATTCAGCTTTAGCTCCAGCTGTCCATAAGAGCCTGTATGTATGAGGGCTTTCACCTCGAATCCCTCTAGCACTGACTACGTGTGTATAGCACGTTAGGGGGGAAAAAAATGGACATCAAAGTAAATACAAATGTTTTCCTATGATACCAAAGGCAGAAACTTTATCTTTGATGAATGATTTTTTTTTCCTCCCCTCTCCCTTCCTCCCTCCCTGCCTGACGATAGCTGGCAATGCAGAGGTTTAGAAAAGTCCTCAAATATACATGGAATCCAACCCAGGTGCGGAAGTTACTGTAATGAAAAAGGTGAACCAGCCCAGCCTAGCCTTGCCCAGCCCACCTGTTGCTCCTTTAGCAGCAATTGGATATCTCTATCCACTGGTACACCTTGCCTATGCGCGTCATGTACCAGCTGGCATTTGGCATTGAATGTTTGTTTATAGACGAAGGGAGTTCCGTATTGCATCACATTGATCTGCTTTTATATCTTGTCATTACCAGGACCCCATCCGTGGCTGAATGATATTCATTTTCATTCATCTTTTTTTTTCACGGTGTTTTACATGATGGATTCCTGTTATTCACGTTATTCATCCATCTCTTCTTTACGGTCAGATTTATCTTGGGTTATGCACTGTCTCTCAGAGGACTGGCTCTGTCTGCACATAAGCAATTGAATTCAACTGTTTTTTTTTTCATTTCTCTGCTAAGGAAATCATCTTCGAGCACAGGAAAAACATGTTTTGGTTTTAACTCTCTCTCTCTCTCTCTCTCTCTCTCTCTCTCTCTCTCTCTCTCTCTCTCTCTCTCTCTCTCTCTCTCTCTCTCTCTCTCTCCCACACCCACCTTCCTCCTACCCAGCTCCAAACTCACACATTAGTGGAATTAAGACATACTAACAAAAATTCTAAGCCGCCATGACCTCCCCAAAAATACCTTCCTCTCCAAAATTTTTTTGGCCTTCGTACTCCACTTCTATCTCTCTCTCCCACCGATACCCTCTCTTTCCCCCATCCTCCTTCAGCCCTGCTATCCACCTACCACACCCTCCCTGCAACCCTCGTCTGTTGGTCAAAAGTTAATGCTTGGAGTCTTGTGGTGTTACCTTATTCATGGCGTACTCGTGTGTGTGTGTGTGTTGGTGTACTCGTGTGTGTGTGTGTGTGTGTGTGTGTGTGTGTGTGTGTGTGTGTGTGTGTGTTAACGTCTACTGCGTCTGAGTGTGTGTATGTTGCATTTCTATGTATCAGTTGTGTTTCTGTGTTGTGTTTGTGAACGTCTCCTGTGTGTGAATGTGGGTGTGTATGCATTGTTTTTCTCTTTATCTACGTGTGCATGTGATTTGAATAATAATGACCATAATAATAACAATAATTATAACATTACTAACAGCTGAAATGTTGCGAAGCTGGGTGGTCATAATGGTATAATAATAACTAGTTAACTTAGCATATATGAGCTTAAGATTAAGGTAAGTCGTGATAGTCCACACTTTCGACAAGCGCATGCGTAGTGTGGTACGTAAGTCTACATAATGAGAGCGCTAGATATACCTAGAGATTTACCGAGTAAATACTCAAGAAGTGTGTGAGCGCTTGCTTACATTTTCCAGAGAGATTTTTTTTTGTCTTTTTCCTCATCGTTCCTCCAAGTCTCGTTGTCGTCGTCTTCTTCTTCTTCTTCCTCTTCGTCTCCCTGTCCGCATCGCTGGTTTCATGAATTGCATGAGGCAAGAGTTAAACTTTCCCTGCAACACATCCAGAAAAATGAATTTGTCTTTCAGCTCCGATAAAAGTCCAGTTTCAACTGAGCTTCGAACTCACATCTATAATGTCTGGCGAGATCGACTCAGTTTTAACTTAGAATTTCTTTTTTCATTTCTGATTCGTTGATCTTTGGAGAATGATTAAGTTTTATGTTAACAATTATATGAGTTATGATCGCATTCTTTTTGTTATATTCAGAGAACATGGCGTTATATGAAGTAGCAACTCGTTCTCTGTCTCGCTCGTAAACAAATACAATTCAGTTTCAATTCGTTTTTTGATTGTGGTACACTCCAGCCAACACCATCATCACCACGGTTACCACTGCAATCACCACTACCACAATTACCACTACCACAATTACCATTATCACCACCGCCATCCTCATTGCCACCATCACCACCACCACCCCTAAAGGTATCACCACTACCACCATTACCTTTTCCTCTTCGTTCTTCCTTCTCCCTTCGAGTCCTCTCCTCCTCCTCCTCCTCCTCCTCCTCCTCCTCCTCCATCATTTTCTTCCCTCATTCTTCATCCTCGTCGCCCCAGACATCAAATAAAGATTTAACAGGTTCGGGGAAATTGAAGGGGATTTGAATCCATGAACAGACACCAATCAAATTTCCCGCGACTGGATTTTTTTTTTTTTTTCGAAACGTATGCAATAAAGATCCATTGCTAAAGGAGACCAACCAGACGGCAGCATATGTGATCAAATAGTCATAAGTTCAGTTTTCATTAGAAATATAAACACTTTTTTTTTTGGGGGGGGGGGGGCCCTTCAGCTACATAAATGCTTTCATCGAATGCAGGTAGTAGAGAGACTAATTACCGACCAATTTTTTTTTTTTATATATAAATTCAATTCATGGTGTAACCCTGGGTTTGTAATAGATGGATATATTCAAAATGTATTCCGGATGTATTCAAAACATATATCTTAGATGTCGCTGAAAGTATCACGGATTGTTGCATTATATCTTTTTTTCCCTTTCTTTTTTTTTCATTCGTTTTTTCTCTATATATATCTATCATCGGAAGGAATGAGAACATTTTAGAAAATGAATTCATCGACCCTCGAAAACATCAGTCTATCTCTTCCTTCGATTGATGTTTCCGGAGGTCGAGTAATCAAGGAAGAGTGGAAACCAGTGAAAAAATAATATAGACGAAGAATCAAAACAATCTATTAATATTTCATTGTCATTTGAGATATATCATGGTCGATGGATATGTGTAATTAACAGACGACATCTGTGTCTAATTAAAGACTGATAAGCATCATTTATTCTGAGTAAATTAAAACCCAATGAGCTAAAACCTGATGGAACACTAGGTTTGAAAAGCTACATTAGGTGGCGCATCTATATATTTCTCAATGTATAATACCATGAGCCAGTTCGGAGGTAGGTGAAGGAGAGATCGGTTTTAAGAGAGTATTTCGAGGACCTAGAGAATGGTATCCTTTCTGAAGGGGTTAGAATGTTTGTTCACAGTCATGCTACTTTCTAAGGGGGTTAAATTGTTTAGTTAGATTCATGATACTTTCTGAGGGGGGTTCAAATGTTTGGCCACAGTCATGTTACTGTCTGAGGGGGTTCAATTGTTTAGTCATGATACTCTATAAAGGGGTTGAATTGTTTAGCCACAGTCATGATATTTTCTGAGTGTCCAGAGGCTCTGAGGGCTGATCTTCGAAGTACATTTAGCTGACGAAATTAACCTTCTTCTTCTTCTTCAACCTCTTTTTCTTCTCCTCCTTCGTCTTGTCTTCTTCGCCTTCTTCTTCTCCTTCTCCCTCTCTTCCTCCTCCTCCTCCTCCACCTCCTCCTCCTGCTCCTCCTCCTCCTTCTTCTTCTTCTTCTTCTTCTTCTTCTTCTTCTTCTTCTTCTTCTTCTTCTTCTTCTTCTTCTTCTTCTTCTTCTTCTTCTGTCAATTGCTGATCACAGTATCTCTATACGACGCAACTGTACAAAGAAGTTAGGATGAAAGAAAACTTTTACTTTTTTCTTTTTTCTTTTTCAAGCTTCTGTCAAAATGAATGGGCCATGCTTTGACCATGTCAGTGAAGCCACGACTCGCTCTGAGAGCGCCACCCTGCGCCTTGAGCACTATTTTGTAAAGCGAGGTTTAGGTTCATGAAGTATGTAAACCCCGTTGCCCGAGAACGTGTCAACACTACGCGTCAGAGGCTAGCGAAAGCCAGGCGCGTCTCGGTGTTTAAGTCGACGCTTGAAAGAAAAAAAAAAAAAAAATGCCGGTGCGAAGGAAGCGTTTAGACTGGAGGTCAAAGAATTTAAAAGTCTCCTCCCACCCCGCGCGCGAGCAAGAGGTTTTGAGACTAAAGCTCAGAGAATTTAAAAAGTCCAGGGAACAGGAGGTATTTACACCGTTGCTTGCGGAATTTAAAGACCGGCGCGTATGAGGCATTTAAACTGGCGCCCAAGGGAAGTTAAATGATCGGCGCACTCCTAGGAAGCATTTAAACTGACATTCGAGGAAAAATTAAAGACTGGAGCTCATAAGGCACCTGAGGAAATTCAAAGAACAACGCGCATAAAGTCTTACAAAAGACATGAACAAGGAAGTGTCTAGACCTACCTTTTAAATTCGCAACGTGAAGTCAAGTAAAAACTCCAGACGAAACAGTTTATTCTTGTTTCCGCCCGGATTAAATCGCATCTCAAATGGTTTCCATAATTTTTTTCAAGGGGTCTTGGTCTATACCCGTGCCTCCTGGGCCTCACGCCTGGCAACTTCCACCATATGTCATGGAGCAAATTCGATATGCGACTCTCTGCATTGGCTTAGAGACTCTCCTATCTCTCTCTCTCTCTCTCTCTCTCTCTCTCTCTCTCTCTCTCTCTCTCTCTCTCTCTCTCTCTCTCTCTCTCTCCTCTCTCCCCCTCCGCTATCATTCCCCATTACCTCCGCTTGCCACTGTTTTCCCCCCCCATTTCATCTAGCCTTTCCCTTTTACTGCCTCCGTAACAAACAGCTTCAGTTTCTGAGTCGGAGGTTCACATATCACTGAGGCTATTCCTGTCAGCATTATGTCGAAAGTCGTGTGGCTTTAGATTCTAGAGCTGTGGAGTATCCATTGTTTATGGCCTGTCCCAGTTTCACTTTGTGTATTCTCTGTACGCGGACCTTACCTAAGCGAGAAAGGAAGCTGTCATGAAAGATGACGAGACGATATATATATATATATATATATATATATATATATATATATATATATATATATATATATGGCTTCAAGATCCCCCTCAGTCCGTAGTCCCCATCCCCTGTCCTGTTATTGTATGAATTATTCACTTGGATCTCCTTCACAAACGGTGTATCTTTCTCGCGTTTCCCCCTGTCTCTATTTAGCCAAGTGTCTTACCACACTGTGGTCTCTTACAAATCACAGTCTTTCAGAATGACTGTCCTCCTGCACGTTGAAGTTGGTGCATAAACTCCGCCATGACTCCGTGATGGAGAGAGAGAGAGAGAGAGAGAGAGAGAGAGAGAGAGAGAGAGAGAGAGAGAGAGAGAGAGAGAGAGAGAGAGAGAGAGCCAGAGCACTCAGCCCCACGCCCTTGCACTTCCCTCGCCGGCTTGAAGAAAGCGTCTCAACCCTTCGCATAAACTCGTGTCTCGTTTTGTGTCTGTTCCTCTCAACTTGCAACACTCATCATCCTCGACTGCTTACGCTCCGTGTGCTCTGCAGAGTCGTATGGCCAACTTGGAACACTCATACCCTGATTGCTTACACTCTTTGTGTGTCCACACTTTACGGTAAAGAGCCTCGTTTTGTCCTGCATCTATCTATCTATCTATCTATCTATCTAGCTATATATATAAATATATATATATATATATATATATATATATATATATATATATATATATATATATATATATATATATATATCATCACATGCATATATCCTTTTACTCTCATGGGTAAGTGTTTAATGTTCAAACATGTTTTTTTTTTTTTACGCCTTTAGTATCAACTCATTAAATTCGTCGGTTTTATGGTCTTTCAATCCCTCACTTTTCTCTGCAGCTTACAGCGTCTTTTGCACAAGTACCCGTGCTGGTAATACAGTTTTTGTAACCTCTAAACCTGTTGTAGGTACCTGCTACAGATTTTCTGTCGTCTCTTACTGTAGCCTATCTTGTCTTACAGCCGCTGTCGCCTTGCACCCTCCTCTGGTGTGCGTCGTCTGTGTCTTGCTTTCCGGTGTCTTCCACCACCCCTACTCCAACCTCCACACCACCACACCACCCCACACCCCCTTGTTGTCGCAAGCGTTGTTTATGGACCATCCAGACATAACCTGCCCATTAAGTCGGTCCTCACGAGCCATTGGCCACCCGAAGAGCTGAACGCATTCCTCGCCTCTGCAGGAGGGACGAGTCTCTCTCTCTCTTTCTCTCTCTCTCTCTCTCTCTCTCTCTCTCTCTCTCTCTCTCTCTCTCTCTCTCTCTCTCTCTCTCTCAAACACACACAATTGAACGCGTGATCTACTATTTTTTTTCTAATCCACGGGGAAATGAAACAGGATAAGTTCCCATGTGCACTTTCGAGTAATGATTACATCATCAGGGGAGATGATGTATTTCTTTTTCTTATATCTCCCCCTCATGATGTGATCATTACACGAAAGTGCACTTGGGAACTGATCGTGTTTCATTTTCCCGTGGATGTATATATATATATATATATATATATATATATATATATATATATATATATATATATATATATATATATATATATATATACATACGACTATTTGTTGCACTCTTTATCTCCCGTAATATTATCATTATATCATCATTTGTTGCTTCATACTTCACCAATATCACAACTTTTCCTCGCTACAAAATGAGGTGATTTCCAGTAGATTCATCAGAAAGGAAATTTATAGTAACAGGTTACGTACGCAATATTTGCAACTGTATGGACCGTATTTCACTAAACAGGAGTTATCTGCATAAAGTTATATCATTTGCAAAGTTTCCCTTGCGGGGGTGACTGCGAACTGCCGAAGTTATAATCCAGTAGTTCTCCCTACCTCCCAACACCCAGGCCCCCCACACCACACTTGCGGAGGCTTGATGACTATGGGTCGGGAAGAAGAAGAAGGAGGAGGGGTATGGGATGTTGGTAGTGGCACCCCAGCATTCTGCATCAGATGCCAGAAGAGAGGGCCTTGTAGGGGAGGGGTGTGGAGCGGGAGAGGGAGGGAGGGAGAGAGAGAGTGAGGAGAGAGAGAGAGAGAGAGAGGCACACACACACAGCCTTTCCACCCACAATGCCATTGCTGGCAGTGACTGCTCTTTGTGTACACTAAATGAACCGCGAGGATCAATATGGCTGCCATTGTTTCTGGGAGACGCTGGTGGTACTGGCCCTTCGTACAGTGGCCTTGTTGGGGAGGCTCTCCAGTCTCCCTGAGGCTACTAGCTAGGCGGGTGAGGGGAGAGAGAGAGAGCGCGTGTGTGTGCCTATTTTTTGAAATGGAGGAGGAGACGACACTGTAGGAGGTGAGGAAGGGCTGTTCTGTTGAAGAAGAAGAGAGGGAGGAAGTGCGTTAGTTCAGGGGACGGTAGATGATAATGGAAGGGTTTTTGTGTCTATGGAGCTAATGACACATCTGGAGATTAAGGGGGATTATGTGTTGTTTTTTTTGGCATGGGATGAAGTCGGTCCTGCGTGAGTTACATGCGTTCTTGGATAGTTGTGGAAGGGAGTTTACTTTAGTTCTTGCCACTATCTGTGGCTAGGTCAGTGTGTGCGCCCCGTGCTCCTGCAGAGAACATCATCCTTGACAAGCATGTGATTGTTTTAATCTTTCAGAACCAAGTGTTTCTTCCACATATTTTCTGATATTCGCTTGCAAAAAATCCTCCTCAGCTTAAAGCAAAAGTCCTCTTGAATTTAAACATTCATCTGTCGGTACAAACTCATGAACCAGTCCACATCAATAAGACGTTTGTTCCTTATATATCAATTAATGCATCCTTTTCTAATCATCCCCCTGCCTGAAAATCATGGACGAATCAAAAACAACAGACGCAAGTTTAAAGAAAAGATAAAAGGATCAGTAACCAATCACCATCATCATCTCATCCTTTGTCTTGTCTTTTATTCTTCGTTTCGCAATTCTCTTCGACACTTTGGTCATTCTGAGAACGATATTAGATATACGATACTTCAAAAGGAAATGCGAAAGCATTTCCTGGAAGGCTGACTGTAAACAATGAAGTGCAATAATTCGAAAATACGCTCTGGGCATTACCAAACGATTTTATTTGCATTATTTGGAGAGACGGAGCCAAAAGCGTTTCCTGAAAGGAAATTGAGGATAGTGAATCAAACAGTGAACCACAGGAAGATCCCAGACTTTCTTTATAGCGTACGAGAACACCAAAATGGACAACCCTTTGGTACATGTAGCGACTCCGTCCTATGAGATAAATTAATTACTTAGATCCAGAATGCAATACGGTTCGCTAAGCTCTATGTCACCTATGAACATTGTAATTAATTTCCTGTCGCCTGGGAAAATCAATTAATTAATTTACGGCATCCAGGTCAATCGTGTGATTTAAAGTGAGGAGACGCAATTTTCGCCTAGCTCTTGTTTATCTCACTGTGCTTGTAGGATTTAAACATTTGCCAGCACAGTTGTGAGAATTAGATGCTATCAACGAATGAAAATACGCCAATTAGAATCACAGGGAACCCGGGTTTGATAAAAGAGAGGCATTTTAATCAAAATGATGGAGGCTCGAATATATAATTAGGTCAAACAATGAGATATGAAAATGAGAAGAAGAATGATAACATTACTTACAAAATGATAAGAGTTTTCTCCAGTGATATGCAATTATCTTATTGCAATATTCTTTCATAAGATGAAAACACGTCATTAGAGAAAATATAATGTCTAAGGCTTGATGCAGAATGTAAAATATACAGAGTGATCACAATGGTATTTAAGATTCTGTGTTAGTGGCATTCCATTTGTCTCTCTATCTGTCTATATCTACCTATCTATCCAGATATATGAATGGATGATTAGATAGATAGTGCATAGACAGGATATAGATATCTAGATAGATAGATAAGAAGTCTGCATTCTCTTTAGAGTTGAAAAAAATAACCCTCAATTTTCTCTATTTTTATATCCTGAAAGTTACTTTGGTTCAGCATAAGCATGTCTATCCATATCACTAGATGCTTCAAGCACACACACACACACACACACACACACACACACACACACACACACACACACACACACACACATACATACACACACACAACACACACACACACACACACACACACACACACGGTCGACAAAAACCTACTGTCTGGCGCGTCTGGTACACGAAGCCAGGTAGCTCCAATCATCTATCACCGAGACAGTTAGTTAAAAAAAAAAAAGTGAGTTAGAAAAGGTTCCGTTCACGACTTAGCCGGGAGCTGGGATATTTTTGTGCCCTGGGATATTTTTGTGCCTTGTCCACTACCGGCGGCACCATTCATTATGGCATACGACACCTGGAATCACGTTTTCCCCAAGAAAGACGAAAAAGAAAGAAAATTTAGAAAATCAAAGTTCGGATTATGACGCTTCAAACATTTATGAACGCGGTTTCAACTCTTTGCAACCAAAACCCTATATTATCTTTGCTGAAATGCTATAGCCGTAACTATACATATATTCCCCTTACTTCGCTGAAATGCTTACTCCATAGATATCTATATTCCTCTTACCTGGCTATCAATTAACCTGATAGCCTCTGCTGGTCTCCCAAACATCCATTGCCTTTGTTAACGCCCGCTGTAACCTTCGCTGACACATCTATCTCACTTGCTAATAGCCACTCGTCATTTTCTCCGTAATTGCTACCATCCTCGCTAACACTGCATACTCTCCTCTCTAACATCTACTCTCTCTTGCACTGCTTACTTTACTCTCTTTCAACTAACACCTTACTACTCCTACTAACACTCCCGCCTCTCATCTTAACACACTACACTTGCTACCTCCCTAACACATACACACACGCACACACACACACACACACATATATATATATATATATATATATATATATATATATATATATATATATATATATATATATATATATATATATATATATATATATATATATCCGTTACTCTTGTCTCATACCTCTGCATACATCCTCGTATCAGGGTATATGCTCATATTTTGCTATAGACTAGTATAACAGGAGCCTTCAATGTGTCAGTGATAAGAGATGCTAAACATATAATCTAATTCTCCCATTCCCGATCCTGCCGAAAAAAATTGTGGAATCAATTTAAAGTTTGATTATCATTCTAAATGACTTATTATGAAACCAACTTTTTTTTTTTTTGTACTTTATCTTTCTCTCCCAGTATATGAGTTGGGAGACAGGGGGATGGGAAAAAGGTATATAACTTAGGGAATTCTATTATGATCTACAGTGACATGTTCATCATAACATGTTTTATGACGTAGTTGCAATAGCTTGTTTGCCATGCTTGTGTGGCTGATGAGGTCATGTCATTTGCATATACCTAGTCGCATTTTTGTTGATATGCAAATTCTATTGCTTCTGTCATTCGAACAAGATTAACGATGGCTGGAAATGTACTGTAGGTCAGGTCATTCGTTTCATATAACCGTTAACGAATTTCTTCTCTCTTATTGTTAATATTAATATTACAATTGATGGGTAAGAGTGTGTGTGTGTCAGTCTGTTCGATTGTTTTGGGTATGTGACAGTGAACAATGGTATGTAAGATGCAAGAACAGAACAGCCAGAGGATATATATATATGTGTGTGTGTGTGTGGGTGTGTGTGTGTGTGTGTGTGTGTGTGTGGGTGTGTGTGTGTGATAAAACCACAGCTCCCTATCCACAACCAGGTCCCAAAGACCTTCCTTTGGTTTTTCTCCACTCGCTTCACATGCCCTGGACACCACATAGGACCAATCCACTCTCTCTCTCTCTCTCTCTCCAGAATGTAACTGATAATATTCTTCTTCTTTTTTTTTCCCTTGTAATTTGTTCCTGAGAATTATCATTCCCCCAGCGTCACTGCAAATCGGAGTCTGAACAAACTTTGGCAATATCTTGCTCTTGTATTACTCGATCGAGTTGGAGGTGGAGGAAGAGTATTCACAATTCAGATTCTCGACTAATCTCCCTTTTTGGAGCGGATTCGAACCGGGTCGGCGGAAAAGGATAGCAATTCCAGACTTAATTACAAAAAGCCTCACAGTCCTGATATCTACCAACAAATTTCCAGGGCAAATAATCGCAGTTGTATTTGATAAAAACCCGGGAAAAAAAAGGCCCTGCAGTCTTTTCGATACCCAGCCAAGGATCAGTTTTCCACAAGAGATGATATCCTGATAAACTTTTTTTTTTCCCTTTTTTTCCCCTCTTTAAATTTCTCTGATTTTCAGACATATAGATCTAGTTTCGATTGATATATATTTTTCAAAACCATTGGTAACGTAACTTATATTCGGTGTTGAGGTAAATTAAAGATGGTAAAATAAAGGGGAGATTGTGTGTGTGTGTGTGTGTGTGTGTGTGTGTGTGTGTGTGCGAGTATATATATCTCTTAAACGCTGAAATAAATATATATATCTAGAATCATCAGAAACATAAATGTCTTCTCCAAATATTATAAGAGGCATCAACATTTTGCTAGAGTAGTAAGTATACAGATGAACGTAAAATGAATAAATCAAACATATGGAAAAAATAATGAATAAGAAAGTTTCTTGTCTATAAATATATTCTCGAAATTGTTTATAATCATCAAGTAATCAAGCTCATTTGTTTCCCTATAACTGAATATTTTTTGATGGACTTTTTAAACCAATACGGCTTAAAGAATATTATCCCGTCTGGAACTATATATGCTATATCTATAAAGCCTTCATCATTTAAGCCTCTACGATAATTCTATCATTCTGGACTTACGAGATATATCATCCGTCGTGAGGTAAATTAAATGCTATAAATCATAAAGAATTGAACAACTAAATATTCTGCGTAAAATAAATTAAATGTTATAAATTATGAAAAAAATTTAACAACTAAATATTCGTCGTAAATTTTTTCTTTTTTCATCTCTGATTTTAGCGTTATCTTTCCTTTAACACTGTTGCCTTTTTTTTCTTTTTTTTTTTGGCAACCTTTCGTTCAGGCAGCGTAACTATCGCACCAGCAAAAAATGTATTTACGTCTGCCTGTCTCCATCCATTGTTCCATTTCCTGCAGTTAAAGTAGAATGAGTGACGCAAATGGATCGTGCAAATGTTATGGACATACACACACAAAAAAAAAACCCAGTTGTGTGAGTTTGTTTAAACCTGCGTATCTACTGCTAAGTTTTGCAAAATTTACTGTCGTGTATATATATATATATATATATATATATATATATATATATATATATATATATATATATATATATTCCTGTGCCCTTATAATCAATTTACCATTATCGACACTGAAACATGAAGGGAAAATGAGGTTCTCTTCAAAATTCAGTAAGAAAAGCATTATTGGTAACATTTTCAAATTGAAAAAAAATTAAATTTCCGTTACATATAGTAGAGTAATTCTAGCGTAATTAAAAGAAGCTGCATACAATATATTAAAAGACACAATAAACAGAAAATCTTGCTAAAAACAAGTACTTTTTTATTAGATGATATAAATGAGAAAGAAAATCTGATAATGCTGTCTAATTTGCCACGAACGATGGAACACAATGGAAAGGCTTTTCCCAGTTGGTTTCATCCTTACCATTCGTAACAAATCAAAACAATAGAACCAAGAAAGGACTGTACATCTGCCATCTATTATACGATAAGCTATTCACGATATTGATTATTGACAGGTACTTGTTACGTGTGAGAAATGGACCTGTTGTGTGGGAGACAGTTGTATGAGGTACGTAGTCTACGTAGAAATTTGAATTTAATAAATTTCTGTGGACGTAATCTATGACACATATTCTAAGTCTGGTGTTTTTTACAGGTAAACGCTTCAGAACACACACACACACACACACACACACACACACACACATACACACACACACAAGCAGAAGACTCGTTGGCCAGTCCTTGGTTATTCTTAACTGCTAATGGTCATTAAGGCCGACAACGCTGGTTAAGCTGCTACGTTCACTAGCACCTTTACCACACCTTCTTCAGCAGGTATTGAGGATAATTTTCTTTGACCACATGACGCTCTCATTACGCATATTCATGGCCTACGCAAATAGAGAGAGAGAGAGAGAGAGAGAGAGAGAGAGAGAGAGAGAGAGAGAGAGAGAGAGAGAGAGAGAGAGAGAGAGAGAGACAATTCTATTCAAAGCCCCAAAGTCTCAAAGTCCATCATGACTGACAGTATGTGCGAAACTCCAACAGCCTTGCGTATTAATCTATCTCCTTATTGTCTTAAGGCGTCTCAGAGGAATTAATTGGATGGCTATTATAGCTATAATTACTGTAATTCCGCGCTACCTCCCTCTGAGCACGTAGCTGGCTCAGGAAACCCGCTCGAACCTGGTCACTTCCAGACGGAGTCACGCATTCAACATGGCTGGGATAACAATTGGCGTCATGCATATATGAAATACATAGTGTTCAGTTATACAATATTTCCTTTATGGATATAATGGTTAGACGAGACGTAGTGGCCGAGAGTATTGCAAAGGTTCGTTCTCCTATCGAACGAACCTGCTTCGCTTCATTTCTCGGGTTTTTCTTTAATGCAAATCTTGCTAGAAATTAAACTCCAATTAAGATAGCTAATTTCTCTTGATTACAGGAGCGGAATCCGGGTATGCGTGAGTGAAAGCGTGAGCGACATCTCAAAATGATGATTCATTATCAGAACTTAAGTTCCTAAACTTGTGGCTGGTTGATATTGAACGTCTGGCACCATTCATTATATATATATATCATTTAGAGATCCACCCATTAATCCATCAAAATGTCTGCCGGAATATGCTGAATTTCTTTAATTAGAAGCACATTTTCTCTCCTTTAGAGAAGCTTAAAGAATAATATGCCTCCTCTCCCTTCACTCAACATCCGGTGCTGAGAAGATGTTGATGTTTACTCATCTCTCTCTCTCTCTCTCTCTCTCTCTCTCTCTCTCTCTCTCTCTCTCTCTCTCTCTCTCTCTCTCTCTCTCTCTCTCATCATTCACTGGCTTCGTTCCCATCTCCACCGGATGGATCATTTGGGCTTACAGGCGCCTTCCTCCCCTTTTCTGAGAATTAATTTCACTCATCTTGGTTCACCACCATCCCTTACCCCAGCAGGATGGCAAAGGCTAAAAAGAAAGAGAAAAAAAAACCCCAGGTTTTTCTTCCGATACGCTAGCCTCCGTCCTGCTGCTACCATGATATGAGCAAGGATGGACATTAATCTTCGATCTTCTTTAAAAGATAAGAATATTTTTAACGTTTCTGATCCTGATTCAGCGATCCGTACACCATACCACACTAACATTAACTCAGGGACTCCAGCTTTGTCTCAGTGTCATGTTTGGAAAAGTATTTACTCGAAAAAAAACAACTAAAACTCTTAAGAGCCTTGGTTCTCAGTAAGCCACAAGCTCGAGGTAATACTAATCCGATATTAGCTTAACTTCTTACTTGTGGGGTTACGATCCAGAGAACATCTGTGCTTGTTTCCTTGTCGAGGG
This sequence comes from Panulirus ornatus, assembly GCF_036320965.1. Taxonomy (NCBI): domain Eukaryota; kingdom Metazoa; phylum Arthropoda; class Malacostraca; order Decapoda; family Palinuridae; genus Panulirus; species Panulirus ornatus. The sequence continues at coordinate 5,536,192 of NC_092253.1, read as the reverse complement.
AAGGTCACAGAATGCACCAGTCGGTCATAATGAGGATATGAGAGCATATATATATATATTCCTATGAGTCCATGGGGGAAAATGAAACACGAAAAGTTCTCAAGTGCACTTTCGTGTAATAATCACATCATCAGGGGAGACACAAGAGAGAAATATAACAGTCAGTTGATATACATCGATATATATATATATATATATATATATATATATATATATATATATATATATATATATATATATATATATATATATATATATATATATAATGATAATATATATATATATATATATTTAATGATAATATATATATATATATATAATGATAATATATATATATATATATATATATATATATATATATATATATATATATATATATATATATATATATATATATATAATGATAATAATAATACCTTCCTGTATCCAAGATGGGATGAGATAATCGAGAAATCAAGACACATTCTCACTTCCCTAATCTTCGATAAATCCCTTCTCATGATGATGATGATGATGATGATGATATAACCCCTGGGGGAAAACTTCCCCTGGCCCTGAGGCTCATCCTCAAGGCAAAGGTTCCGGAAAATAAGGCATTAAAACTTTTTTTCCCTCCCGAGGGATTCCTTCCACTTTGATAATGAGTCTTGCCAAAGGTGAGGTCCGCTTTGTCATGCCCATGTTGAAGGAAGGCATCATATATATATATATATATATATATATATATATATATATATATATATATATATATATATATATATATATATATATATATATATATATATAATTTTTTTTTTTTTTTTTTTTTTTTTTTTGAGGGTGGAGGGGAAAGAAGGCATGGTATAGAGTATTGTGATTAGTTATATGATTTTCATTCATATTTTCGTTTGGTGATTCTCCATAATGGCTTTTTTCACACACACACACACACACACACACACACACACACACACACACACACACACACACACACACACACACAGACAAATATATATTTCTATATCTATATTTAGATGTGACAGCTCTCGAGACAGACGGTAGTAGACGGCACGACAGAAAATAGTAGATGCTCTTCTCTCTCTCTCTCTCTCTCTCTCTCTCTCTCTCTCTCTCTCTCTTGCGATGTCGTAATGACCTCCCAGGAAACACGGCGTAATCGCATAGTGTCGGCCAAGTTTTCACAAAGTTGGACTCGAAGTGCTTTTTACGAAGCCATCTCTTCAATGGGCATAAATGAGGTAACTGTCATTTAAATTTTTTTTTTTTCAGTCTTAAACGAGGTGTAAACCCCCCCTTTTTTTCTAACCTCTCTCTCTCTCTCTCTCTCTCTCTCTCTCTCTCTCTCTCTCTCTCTCTCTCTCTCTCTCTCTCTCTCTCTCTCTCTCTCTCTCTCTCTCTCTCTCTTATGCCTCTCCCTCACCCCTTCCGCTTTCTATTCCCTCTCCCCTACACGACCCGGCTCATCCATTATTCAAACTGGTAATATATTCAAAAGAATATTTGTTTTACAGTATCAGTGAATAGGGTTTCCCTTCTGGGAAAATACGTTTACCCCTGCGTCATAGACTGTACTGGTTTCTCTTTTTATAATAATAATAATAATTTTAATAATAATAATAATAATAATAATAATAATAATAATAATAATAATAAGAAATAATGATAATAATGATAATAATAACAATAACAATAATAATAATGATAATAATAATGATAATAATAATAATAATGATAATGATAATAGTGATAATAATAATAATAATAATGATAATGATAATAATAATGATAATAATAATGATAATGATAATAATGATAATATCAAAATATGTTTATTCTGAAAATTAATTCATTTATGAGAATGTATATAAAAACAAGGAATGAAAAAGGGTATAAGAAGTATATTACCTTCAATGTTGTGTATGTTGATTTGATGATGATGATGCCATTCACTATGAACGAGTAATGAGTAATATGGAAAATTTAAATACCATTCGACTCATTCAACATGGAGACTGGAGTAATGTTAATCCAATCAAATTCTTAGTTGTGATGATGTAGTCCTTGTCCGAACTACGGCTGAGGATATGAATGAAGAGGAGGGAATGAATTGTAGTCTTATATATGAATCTATTTACTCTGGGCAGCCGAGAACCAGTTTTAGCATTGCGTGGATACGTGTTAGGGCCATTGACTACACAGACTGCCTGTTAAACGTTTAAACCATTTGTTGGGTAAACTGGACGATGTTAAAGCCATAGGCCATGTTGCGTGTGATCGCCTCTTAGTACACAAAATCATTTAAGGTGATGTGTTATATATAGAGAATCTGTCTCTCTCTCTCTCTCTCTCTCTCTCTCTCTCTCTCTCTCTCTCTCTCTCTCTCTCTCTCTCTCTCTCTCCTTTTCCCATCTTCCTTTTGTGTTTCCTACCACCCCCTCTCTCTCTCTGCCTCCACTCTGCGATTCTCGATGTCTCATGTCTTCTCATCCACCGTCTCTGTCTTACTCGGCCCTTCGCTATTCCGCCCCACACAAGAGGAAGGCCAGCTTCCTTGTTACTGGCCAAGTCGCCAAACAAAGTCATTTCTTCCTTCCTCACCCTTCCCCCAAGCGTTTAACTTTCGTACTCTGTAATAGTAATCTAATTTGCATAGGAAATTCCAATTTGAAGCTAGCATTTCGCCCGGGTCCTCCCTCTATTCTCTGTCCTTTCTCTGTCTGTCTGTCTGTCTGTCTGTCTCTCTCTCTCTCTCTCTCTCTCTCTCTCTCTCTCTCTCTCTCTCTCTCTCTCTCTCTCTCTCTCTCTCTCTCTCTCTCTCTCCCTCTCTCTCTAATCTATCTTTCTCCTCCTATTTTTCCCTTCTCCATTTTCGCACTTTCATCCTGCCATGTTATTTGGAGCAGAAATTTGGGATGGTCACAAAATTCTTGCTTGAAGGTGACGCTTCCAACTCTCCATAACCTTTAAAGCATATGTTCACCGTCTCTCTCTCTCTCTCTCTCTCTCTCTCTCTCTCTCTCTCTCTCTCTCTCTCTCTCTCGTGTGCGATGGCCCAGATATTTTCATATGTTTACAGGAAGTTTGGAACGGTTGGGAAAAATTTGTTTTCAAGTTGCTTTGGCTATGTTTATGAAAGAAAGGAAGGAAATGCCCCTCCCTTTTTTTTCCTTCTTTCTGTTTTGAAAACAAGGGCTTTTCTTATCCTATATGAGAAGACAATACAAGAATCTTAACATGCAAACGAATATCACAAGTTTAGGGACGTAGAATATATAAAAAGCTAGAAAGTTTAGTATAGTGACATACGTTGGGTCTATTGACTATCATATTCCCATTAGAAATTTCACCCACTTCTTAATCAAGAAGTTTGAGACTGCAGACGTGTAACAATTTCAGTTTACAAACTTAGTATATCTTACCTCTTTTACATTGATTATCATCTTTCTCTTCATTTCTGATATATCCTTATTTGACCCAATTGTCTATTCTTACAAATAGATCTAGGACTATTCCTACTGTGTCATCATCATTTCCTGATTCATCATTCCTCGTATATCTGTGCAGATCTTTATTCTCTTAGTTGTTCTTATATCCCCGACGAAGTGTCGTCTGCTCCTCGTCCATGAGCCATTATCTGTTATGTTTATATCATCCTTGACTCACCGTTCCTCATCTCATCTTTTTTTTATCATTAACGAAAAAGCCATTGTCGTTAACACTTCTACGCAAAGAGTTCTCTTCGTGGAGGTAAGAAAATCGAAAGAAAAAAGATAATTTTCGTTAGATATTAACTTCACTCTTATCCATTTTTTCTTTTTGCTGGCATATAATTTTTCACTCATCTGAAATGGTTTGAGGAGCGAGTGCTCCAAGGCGCTGGAGGGCTAACGCTTGTGTGAGAGAAGATACCGATAATTTGCTAAAGTGTGAGAAAGAGGAGAGCTTAAAATCAATGAGGATAAAGGAGGAACAGATGTCTTCAAGGCATGAATAGTAGTGCCTGGACACAGAATCGATTCTTACGCAAAAAAAAAAAAAAGTTACGAGGACGTATTTCCTTTTTGACTTCCCTTATTTCACAAAATTCCGTAAAAATAATCTTTGATTCTTTACTTGGGGTTAATATCATGGATTTTCAGTTATGGATGATATGCATTCTCGTTCCCTATTAGTTATTCATTTCGGTATTAGACACATCAGTGTACAAAGGTTGTACTGGCAGTGGTGCTTTGAGGGTGTGTGAAGGTTACATTCCAGACGAATGGTTCTATTTGCCATGTTTCTATCTTGAGGGACTGGAGCTGGTGAATTCCTGGAATAAGGTAGGGATGTGCTCTTCATTCTACATCAGCGGAAGCTAAGCCAAGGTTAGTAGATAGACAGAATAAGTTGACAAGTGTGCAAGATATCAGACTTCCTTCACTATGACTCGATCGTGTCTCTGAGTGTTAAGAGTAGCTCATATCCTCCAGGCGACAGAATATCCTGCCTCTAGGTTAAGGTTAGAGTCATGAGAGATTATTACAGGAGATGATGAGTCAATCAATACCTAGTGTCGCTCACGTTGCCACACAGGATCTTGTAGGATATATATATATATAAGGAAGATCTGGAGGATCCATAAGGCTTATGATGAAGGTTGAAGCTGTGTTTATTTGTAAGTATGACCTCTCTCTCTCTCTCTCTCTCTCTCTCTCTCTCTCTCCCCTACGTCACATGGGTCCTTCTTGTGTCGCGCTTCGTCCGTCACACTCGCTGGGGACAGTGAAGGTGAGTGTTCCTCCCTCCCTTCGTCTCTCTCTCTCTCTCTCTCTCTCTCTCTCTCTCTCTCTCTCTCTCTCTCTCTCTCTCTCTCTCTCTCTCTCTCTCTCTCTCTCTCTCTCTCTCTATCTCGTGGCGGTACCTCGCTCGCTGCATATGAGTGCTCTTAATGGAAGGCAGGACGCATGCTGGGCAGGTGGAAGACGGGAGGAGAGATACAAGAGATGATAAGGGGAAGGGGTTACAGTAAGAGCGGAGGTGGTCAGAAGATGAAGAGAGAAGAAAATGGTACACTGGAAAATGATAGAAAGTCCTTTTTCTGAGAAAATATGATGGATGGAAATATATCACAAGAGGGGAAAAGGGAAAGAATTGACAAAAGGAGGAGAAAACGAAGGATTTATTAGTAAACTGATAAAGAGTAGAAATGACAAAATATATGTGCACATAAGGTTTCAACAATGAGCAGGTGCAGAGATAGAGAGGCTGAATAAAGGTGAGGAAATGAGATGAGCGAGCCAAAAAGATAAAATAGATATAGAAAGAGGGAGAAGCAAGAAGAAGGAAGTGGGAGAGGAGACAAGAAAGATCGATAAGTTAAGGAGGTGTCAACCACACACACACACACACACACACACAGTCAAGGACATGCGTTCGAGCCACGAGACAGGTGTTCATTCTCTCTCTCTCTCTCTCTCTCTCTCTCTCTCTCTCTCTCTCTCTCTCTCTCTCTCTCTCTCTCTCTCTCTCTCTCTCTCTCGGTGTTCATCTCTTTCTTTTTCAAAGTTCTCAGCAAGAACACGAGGAGATGTAGAGTACATCATCGTCAGCAGGCACGATGGTGTACATAGCACTCATCAGTCACCGTTCACACCTCATAAGAAGAGGGACTACATAGGGGTGGTGGTGGTTCTCCTCCTCTTTTGTCAGCGCGTACATTTGTTTATTGCTCTGCACGTAATTGGTCATGGGTGTTTGGCAGGAGGGATGATGATAGATAGCTTCGGTGGTGATATCTATCTGAGGATGGGGAGGGTGGGGGTCGTCGTGAAAATGGTGGTAGAAATGGTTTAAAATTTCTGACGGGAGGAGTTTGAGTTGGTCATTAGAATGCGGTGAGTGACAGGGATCTTAGTGGGAGGATGAGTAAGCGAGAGAGAGAGAGAGAGAGAGAGAGAGAGAGAGAGAGAGAGAGAGAGAGAGAGAGAGAGAGAGAGAGAGAGAGAGAGAGAGAGAGAGAGAGAGAGAGAGAGAGAGACTAGCATGAAAATTTTTGGGTCACCACAAGGATAAGGGCTGTAATGATATAGAAACAGACAATATCTAAAAAGAGTTTGAAAAACTGGTCAAATTTGACACCAAACTGGGAAGAGGACTCCTTAATTACCATTAAACTAGAGCCAATCCCATCACTTAAATTACAGGCTGGGGTTAGAGATCGTCCAATCAACCATCAAATTGCACGTAATTTCATCCTTTTCACCTTTTCTTTTTTTTCCTCTCCACTATTATCGTTTCGCAGCTCGTTGAATTGCTCGTTAGTGAATCATCCTGACTACTGTTCAACGAGATCGCTCTGCAGCCATGGGATCAGCATCCTTAATATCACCTAGCGAAAGAGCCAGAGTCGCTCAGTTACCATGGTTGTTTGTACCTGCTTTGATGTCTGCTGGCGAATAACATGGATCTACACCCATTACTTTCTGCTGACGAATTCTTGCTTTTACGGTGTTTTGCTCTCCATTCGTGTGTCTATTTTCAGTCCATGATATTTCACTCCGTGTTGCCAGGAGATAACGAGCCAGTGTGGAAATGCATATGTATGACTGAAATGGAAATCCTTTCAAGATTTATTAGTGATTTATCGACAATACTCGTATAACACTCATAGCTTCATGGTTGAAAGATTTCCTTCATTGCCTATATATTTTCCGTTTGATGGTAGGTGATGATAAGCACGTATATGTGGGCCAATTAAGCCCATCTCCTACTCTGCTCGCAGGCATCTCCAAATTCTGCTTCTCTGATCCCCTAGTCGGCCGTCCTACGTATGCTCAACGTTTCTCTAAAGCGCCCATTTACCTGTTTTCTGAATCATGGTTTCCGTGGTGCGTATTAAGAAAGTGGTCGATGGCAAAATAGACTGCCAGTGAGTCGCTGCTACATCGTTCGCTCAACATTGAACCAAAGTCTTGGATGGGTCCTTCTGATTACAGCGGGGAAGGTAAGTTTTGCTTAAAGATCACGTCGAGGAAGACGAGACGCTCCAGATATTAGAGAGATTGGCTGAAGGATGGCCTGGAAGAGCGGATCAGAGCCTGACTTTTCCAGATCATGTCAGAAGGGAAGGGGGGCTTCCAGATCCTGTCAGAAGGGGAGGGGGGCTTCCAGATCATGTCAGAAAGGGAGGGGGGGCTTCCAGATCATGTCAGAAGGGGAGGGGGGCTTCCAGATCATGTCAGAAGGGGATGGGGGGCTTCCAGATCATATCGGAGGTCGAGGGTTTCCGGATCATAGGAATGAAGGGGGGAAGCCTCCAGATGAGGATGAGGGTTTCCATGAGATGAGAAAAGCCTCCAGATCGTACATGGAAGAAGTGAGAGAGAGAGAGAGAGAGAGAGAGAGAGAGAGAGAGAGAGAGAGAGAGAGAGAGAGAGAGAGAGAGAGAGAGAGAGAGAGAGAGAGAGAGAGAGAGAGAGAGAGAGAGAGAGAGAGAGAGAGAGGAGATACAGGTATAGATTAATAGAGAGGGGAAATGGTTTCCATATCATAGAAAAGGAGTAAGACGAGTCTTAGAGAACACGGAAAGGGATGAGGCTCTCAGATGACACTGGTATGGAGAGGAGTAGTCTCTGATCTCGAAAGCTGGAAAGAAAAAAGAGAAAAAAAAAGGTTCATAACCACAAGAGCTGGAAGAGAAGTCCAGACCTGGGGGGGGGGGAGTAGAGAGTCCTTCAAACCACGGGAGTTGGGGGTTCCAGTCCATGATGGGGGAGGGAAGGAGATGGTCATCAAGGCACAGGTGAAAAAGACTCGAGTTTCATATCACCTGAATGGAGAGGATTCTGTAGCTCTTGCGTGTATCATGGGTGGCGAAGCATCTGTATAGATTGAATAAGGTCTTCAGTTCGAAGTGGGGAGGAGTGGGAGAATATGACGACCTCCCTAACTACAGTATGAGAGAGGTGGTGTGGTGTGATGGGGCGCTTCTAAACTCGGTAACAAAAGACGGAATCTCAAAAAAAAAGAGGGACGACACTGGGGGAAGGCCGTTTAGTTTATATACAAACACTGGAAAGGAATTCATGCCGTGTGGTAATGGGTCTTCAAGTTCTGCCCATAAAACTTTAGACAAGAGAGAATGGGAAACGGACGAGCTGCCATCTTATTTTCTCTTCGGGAGATGTGGAATAGCAACTTCAGCTTTGGGATACTGAGTTCATATTCTGGGTCATTCTCAAGATTCCTGATTTTGAGGAGAACTGGGAATATGCGTTCTCCTTCAAGATGTATTTGCATACTAAATTATTAGAAAGAAATCATAAAATAGCTGAGTCAATTTCTATATGTTTCGTTAACGATTACTGACAGTTTACTGTCTTTACGATAATGATGCGTGATCAAATAGGCAACCTGCTCTTAGTGTTGAAAATTATGTAGTTTGACTTATGACTTATCATTTTGACATCATAACAAGCAGCGAAACATCTTTCAGGAATCAATCATTCATCCTCTTGTGTTCCTCATCATTCATGAAAAGTTCAGCACATATTTCTATCATATTAATGCAATTAACAAAAGAGGAGAAAATTGAATATAGTGATCATTTTCAAATCGTATTATCGCACATCTACAGAAGATTTTAAGCGTTTGTAATCTATGAGTTCTTAAAGGAATACATCGTTTAAAAAAGAAGTCATGTCTACAGCCATATATTTGTGCATAGATATAATTCATCGAACAACTGTCAGCATTTGAAAGCCCTTAACGTCGAAACATTCTTTTTTTCCAGAAAAGACCTGTAGAAGCCTCAGCCTTTCTAAGTTTACATAATAAACCTCTGTGACCAACTCACATGCTCCTTTCAGGTTTATAGACTCCCCACGTAGCTTCCAGCAAACTCTCCTCTTCAAGGATTGGAATCCTATTCTCAGAAGGATCTGAAAACCCTCCATAGAACGCCCTTGAGACTCTAGTAGTAGAAAAGAAAATCCCTTACTTATGGTGACGTAAGAAGTTGGTCTTTTTCACAAGGAACTCGATCTATCCCTACCTCCCTCCCACACTGGTGAACCAAAGCCCTGACCACCAGTACTCTTGTGAGATCCTCCTGAAATGAGGTTTATATCTCACGGTCGCCCACACTCTTTTTAGAAGCTCCTTCTTCGCCTCTAAGTCTCGAACTAATGGTATTGCTCACGAGATGTCTTGTTTGGCCCCCCTCTCTCTCTCTTTCTCTCTCTCTCTTTCTCTCTCTCTCTCTCTCTCTCTCTCTCTCTCTCTCTCTCTCTCTCTCTCTCTCTCTCTCTCTCTCTCTCTCTCTCTCTCTCTCTAGCCTTCCAGGCTATTCAGTCCACCTTGAGGAGGTAGGGAGGGAGGAAGGAGGGAGGGGGGAAACAATAATGCCTAAATACCACCATCGAAAGTATTATCTTCCCTTCAACAGAATGGCGTCTCTTGCTACAACCTCCCTTGAAGAGAATTTTTTTTTCTGGTATATCTACGTCTGTTATTCATTACACAAACCAAGAGGAATCATCATTCACAAATAATTCACATTACCTGGAAATCTTCATCCTATTCTTTTTTTCTTTCATATTCCTATTTTCTCCTCTTGCTTTCCAGGAACACTTGCAATAACCACTAACATTAGAGTTTAAAAAAAGAAAAAAGAAAAAAGGGAAAGACCTGATTCAGTCCTACTGTGGATGAGAAAAGAAAAAGATTTTTTCGCATCTCCAAAAAAAAAAAGGGAAAAGGAAATCATCATCGGCTGTAGCTCACGGGAAGGAAGACTTTCCCTTCTGACCGTTCGTTTGCTTCCCCTTGGTCCACCAAACCTGCGGAATACAGCGCTCGCCCAGAGCGAGCTGCCACGTTCCGAGAAAGGCCTCGTGTCCATGTATTATTCAAAAGGTCTTGGAGCCTCCAGGTCCCCGGGTACGTGTGAGATCAGAAAGCTCCAAATGATAATGGATAATTTTACAAGAGTTCCTCCCATGGGGAAGAATTATTATATATATATATATATATATATATATATATATATATATATATATATATATATATATATATATATATATATATATATATATATATATATCTTCTTTCAAACTGTTCGCCATTTCCCGCATTAGCGAGGTAGCGTTAAGAACAGAGGACTGGGCCTTTGAGGGAATACCCTCACCTGGCCCAATTCTCTGTTCCTTCTTTTGGAAAATTAAAAAAAAAAACGAGAGGGGAGGATTTCCAGCCCCCCGCTCCCTCCCCTTTTAGTCGCCTTTTACGACACGCAGGGAATACGTGGGAAGTATTCTTTGTCCCCTATCCCCAGGGATGTATATATATATATATATATATATATATATATATATATATATATATATATATATATATATATATATATATATATATATATATATTATATATCTATGAAATCTTTATTTCCTTTTGCAGTAGATGGTAGAGATATGATTCGACTTATACACCATGGGTCTAGCTATTGATTGGAGTTTAAGTATATTTCTTTTTATTTTCAGTGAATCTTCCGTAAATTTCTGAGTATTTATTGAAGAGGAAGATGTGATCTATTGAGCAGAGTGAGAAAATAGTGATGACTTCCATCCAAAAACTGAAGAAAAAAATTGATCATAAATAACTGGTAACGAAAATAATCATAAATAATCACATAGAAAATAATCATGAATAATTGAAAAGAACACAGAGATAGAGTCTTTGCATATACTCAAAATACGTCATTCAGAAATGCAAATATAATTGTAATACAGTGATGGGAAGGAATTAAACATAACACAGGCCCAATATCATATAGGTGATCGTGTCTACGACTTCATCACCTAATTCATTCCTGTCGTGCAGTGTGCGTGCGTGTGTGTGTGTGTGTGTGTGTGTGTGTGTGTGTGTGTGTGTGTGTGTGTGTGTGTCCAATCACTTATTTGTATTGTGTGGAGATAGAATCAAACACTCGTTGGGGCGACCCATCTTTTGAGCATTCTTTACCAGCATATGATTTCTTCACATCTATTTTTCTTAACAACTTTCGTGTTTAGTTTCATGCTAAGCTCCTACATCCTGTCGAAGAACTGTGTGTGTGTGTGTGTGTGTGTGTGTGTGTGTGTGTGTGTGTGTGTGTTTGTGTGTGTGTGTCTCCTCAGTCAGAATCCTGGCGCGTAATAAAGCTGGTGATTGTGTGTCAGCGAGCCAAGAGGTCAGCATCATATGTCATGATCGCCGAGTCTGACTCCAGTCGTGGATGATCCCCTCTCTCTCTCTCTCTCTCTCTCTCTCTCTCTCTCTCTCTCTCTCTCTCTCTCTGATCACGGCTGGAAATAAAAGGAAAGAAAAAAGAAAACGAAAGATGTTCCACTTCATGGAGAAAAGGGTTAGGGGTTCTAGCTCCAAAGGGGGGGACGGAGAGTTAATCAATGGATGAAGGGGTGAAGAGGTGAAGGGGTGAGGTTCTCCAGTTCACTGACGAGGCGGCGGGAATGGGGAAGGGTATAGATTGTGAATGGGGGGCGTGGGGCAAAGGGCAATGGCGCTCCAGTCTATGGGAAGGTCACAATGTAGAGCCTAATGTACTGTATATGAGGCCATAAATAGAGAGATAGGTGCGAGAAGTGCTTCCAAAGTTTTGTCTTATGAGAGAGAGAGAGAGAGAGAGAGAGAGAGAGAGAGAGAGAGAGAGAGAGAGAGAGAGAGAGAGAGAGAGAGAGAGAGAATATATATATATATATATATATATATATATATATATATATATATATATATATATATATATATATATATATATATATATATATATATATATATATATATTCTCTATTGGAAAGAGAGTAGCTGAATTTCTCCAATTTTGCCACAGTTCCACTGACAGGCGATGTGTTTTAGGGTATTACCAGAGTCTTTAGAAAAGAATATATTTCTAATATAAGGAGCGTCTATGGGCAGCTAGTTCATCTCAATTCCATTTGGCTCAGCAAATATGAGAAAAATCGGAGGTCATATATTCAGAATCTGCAAAGTAATCACGATTTATGAACGTCTCTGAAAAATGGGTAATGTAATCATGGATTTCAGCCATAATCAATTATACCATTTGGCGAAGATAAAGTATATATATATAGGTATTCCACGATAAATATCATTCTGATATCAATGAAAAATCGCGACATTCCACCATATTCGTGTCATATTGAATGTCATTCTATATCAAAGTCACTATTATACAGCTCAGGAAAGTTTTTACCATACCTAGCCCTTTAGGCCCTATATCATATACGCCATTCGCTTCTATTACCATTTTCTACGTGATGTAGTTCACTTTACTTTAATCACCGAGTGCGACAGTGTGAGGCCACTAGATCAAGAGTATACTGTATCATCTGTTTTCCAAAATTCCGGCATCTTTGTACACTTAAGTGGAAATGTAAACCTACACTGTTGTACATGGGGAAGACCACGCAGAAATTTCTGTTCGTCTTTCTTTTGCAGACGTTTGCTGAACCTTCCAACGAGCCTCAACCAGTCTGCTGAAGAATGAGGACTATGACCACTTTAACACTCGCTGCAAATGAACGTCTCTTTTTTTTTTTTGATACTCATGATCTTCATCGAGCGAACCAGGATCTATCTAGCCTTCCCCTAAACACTTCCTCCGGCCAGGTATGGGAGAGGAATACCTCCTGCTGCTGTTACTGACACAAAGGTAGTTGTTTTTCACTTGAGCCACAGGTCCTCTTCGCTTCGAAGTAAAGCCTCTCCAGCACTTGCTGTACGACCTCTGTTAAGTCGCCTTTCAGATGGTGGGGAAGGAGGGGAGGTTCTCCTCCTCCTCCTCCTCACTCACTGGCTAATGTCCTCTCAAATCCTTCTTCTTCTTCTTCTTCTCCTCTCTCTCTCTCTCTCTCTCTCTCTCTCTCTCTCTCTCTCTCTCTCTCTCTCTCTCTCTCTCTCTCTTACCTCCTCCGGCCAGCAGCAGCCATTCCTCATTTCAGTCTTTCATGCAGTCCAGTCCACCTCGGGGGAAAATAGTTGCGTCTGAATGCCACCCGAGATTCATTCTTCGAACAATACAATTGTTCCTTTTTTTCTTTCCTTTTTTTTCTCTTACCCTCCTAAGAGGATAGTAGTTCTTTCCTGTGTAAAAGGACGGGAATCATTCCCATGATATTCGTTTATTTCTTTCTTCTAAACGGTCGGTCATTTTCCATCTCTGGATCACTCTGTATTGTTACCATTCAACAAATCAGCTCAGGAGAGAGAGAAATGAATTTGGCAAACGTCTCGAGAATGATAGACATTTGAGACTGAATGGAGAATATTGCTGACATATTCCCTGATGCCAGAGATGTGGCAAACGCAAGATCTTCTACCTTGAGCTTGGTAATGGTAGATATTTACCACACTTGTTCTATACATGTGTTTATATATTAGCTTTCACAGTCATCTGACCACTTCGGCTCCTCTTGTAAATCAGAGAAATCTAAACTGTTCTTTTACAATCTCTAGTGCCAATCCTTCACAATCTCGGGATATTCTTTCGAAGATGGTAATACCCACCTCCTCTCCTTCGCTCTGACGTGTTTATATGTATACTGACGACTCGTTATGACGTATGCGTGCCTATGTATATGATGGCCCCCCTATGTTTACACAGTATGGGACGAATGGGTTAGACCACGCATACAACACGTCAATGTTCAACCAGGATAATACAGCTGTATACTGAACAGTTCACCCCATACATATTTCCTTAGCCGCTAACAAAAGCCAAACAGAGCTTTGGTAGACCCCCGACTCTCCCTCCCCCACTCTCTCTCTCTCTCTCTCTCTCTCTCTCTCTCTCTCTCTCTCCTCCTCCAAGTGACTAGCGGGTCGAGGCTCTTGCATACTAATCCTTGGCGACTGCCTGAGTTCCCCTAAGCTGTCTGCCAAGCAGTAATGTCAAGACAAGGCCGACGGTCGGCTAAACCTGGGGGAATCTCTGAGGTGCAGTGTGTCGAGGAAGCTGTGGTTGCACTTTATTGCCTCTCCTCCCACAATGCCCTTGCACACTCCCCCAAGACCTGCCAAGCTGGGCCTGGAATGCTTAAATGTCGCTTTTACCAAATGTCTTATATCCTTACGGGACGAAGTCATATAGAATAGGAAGCCGTAGATAAGTTATTGGTAATTAAATATATATATATATATATATATATATATATATATATATATATATATATATATATATATATATATATATATATATATATATATATATATATATATATATATATATATATATATATATATATATGCAGGTAAGACACACATATAGATTTGTTTACAGAGACTTAAGATACGATAGGTAACCATGATGTTATCAGATATATATTGAGAATACATATAACTATATGTAGATAATATATGAGTGTTTGCCATCATGTACTAAAAAAGAAATAGATAGATAAATGGAATATATTTTAGCACACAGATTTCTATTGATATAGAAAAAGATATGATAAGAAACTTGATTTAGTAAGAATGTACGTCTCATTGCAATACAGTGAGACCAGAAATTTGTGACTGAATACAAAAAATCTTGTTTCCACAATCGAAAGAATACGCTTGAAGGAGAGAAAAATATCAACATGGGAAATATCTCTCTCAGTTTATATGCTTTCACGTTGTAATTTGCATAGAGGATAGAGGCTACATCTTCTCTCTGTGTTGGTTCATACAACAGCAACGACGACGCAAGTAAAAGCAGGCTCCCTCATCAAGACAGTCAGGATTACCTCCGTAAACGAACTAGTTCATGACGTCACCTTCCCGGATGTTTTTGATGTTCATTGTTGTGAGAGTGTTTGGTCAACATCCTTAAGTAATATATATATATATATATATATATATATATATATATATATATATATATATATATATATATATATATATATATATATATATATATATATATATATATATATATATATATATATATTCCTATGAGTCCACGGGGAAAATGAAACACGAAAAAATCCCAAGTGCAGTTTCGTGTAATAATCACATCATCAGGGGAGACACAAGAGAGAAATATAACAGTCAGTTGATATACATCGGAGAGACGAAGCTAGGATGCCATCCTAGAGAAAATATGTTGATTGGGATTATGAAATGAGAGAGAGAGAGAGAGAGAGAGAGAGAGAGAGAGAGAGAGAGAGAGAGAGAGAGAGAGAGAGAGAGAGAGAGAGAGAGAGAGAGAGAGAGAGAGAGAGGCTTTCACACCTAAAAGAGTCTTGTTCTTCTATACGGCCACACGTACGACCTACTACGTGTTAGCACGTGATATCCACTGTGTCCCGTGTCCCACGTGATAATAATACGTACCCTACTACGTGACAAGGTCCGATCTAGCCAGCGCCTCACTTTCTTATCAACCAGAAATCCCAGCGACCGTGGAGCATGGTGATGATAAACTCCGCTCCCTACCTCCTCTGCCTGTTGCTGCCCTCAGGGACACCCCGTCTCGAACCGGATGTTGACATAGTTTTTAATAAGATGTAGGGCAGGCAAGTAACCTCCCTGTCAAGCCATCAACTTTTTTTTTTTTAGGAGTATATACAGTTCGGGGAAAAGAAAAAAAAAACAAAAAACCCATGAACCAAATTTTTACCCATCTTCTCTAACAGACGACCAAGAACTTGCCCCCTTTACCTTGCCTTTATGACTATTAAACCTTTAATAAATTTCTCTATGATAGCCATTCATCTTTCTTACATCATAGAAAACGTGAAACCAGTCCTTCACCTTTTTTTCTTGTTTTCAAATATTTCAAAGTCCATTATAAATAAATTGGATCTGGATGGAAAGGAATCTAAAAGGCACTTTTGAAGTGAACTAGTAATCGTAAATTCAACATCAGGGACAAATATAGGATTGAAAAATAAAACGAATTGAGAAGTGAAGAAGTAATTACAGACATGACATTACAAATGAAGTAATCATAAAGAATGTTTGAGTGTAAGTGAACGAGTAACTGGAAATTTAGATTTTAGAAGCATAACTTGAGTGGTAATTCTAAGTTGAACTTGAGTTCTAAGTTCAAAAATAAAACTGCAATAGCACTGACAAGCCTAAAAGTATAATCGAACAGTAAGAACTGCACTCATGTACAGCAAGGATGATGAATATAGAGAAAAAAATATGATAGACAAAACTGTAGCATGTAAATGTGATAACCTGTTAAGATTATGTGGAAATGAGAGTCTTACAGACGATATTTATCTTCAAGTGAAATTAATTTCCACATAATATGTTTCATACAGTGTCTTACTCACGAGGCAGAGGAGCGCACCACGTCCTTCAGTCGAGTGTTGTAGCGATGATTATCATTCTATTCTTGGTTTATGTAGTCTAAACCAGTTTCTTACATCAGGGTCCAATAGAGAAGAAATCCTGGGTTTCCTCGTGTCACATTGTAGAGAGCGAGCAAGGCTGCTGAAAAAAAGGTCAAGTAACAGAGAATAACATCTCACTCTGAAGCTACATTTATATGTCACCTTATTAAACCCGAGTCATATAGCTGAGGGCATGATATGTACATAATAGTGGATAGAATCAGATAACAGAGTCGTATGGAAGGACAGCAGCGTTTGACGGGCGGATTACATAAAGGAAAATCGCGTCTAATAACCGGGTTGTAGACTGGAGAGGGATTTTCCTAAATCCATACGCTTTTTGGTAGAGGGGGAAGCGCGCTGCTGAAATCCAGACTACTCAAGGGAGTTAGTTACGTTGTGTTCTAATGACATGAGGGAGAAAAATGCATCGTATCCTTGAAGAATATCTTTTTTCTCTAACTCTCCATTTGCCTCGGTGATAGACAGTTCTTTATACCCAGGTCACGTCAGTGGGGATTGGATGTCTTATTCAGCCTAGAGGTCGGAAATGCAGCAGAAAATATACATAAAAAAGATAAGTCTCCATTAGGGGGAGTACAAATTACGTGTCATGATGGAGATAAGGAGCTTACGAGCAGATGAGACACGTAAGGGATGTGTGGAGAGTGTGAAGGAGAGGCTGGAGATTAGCTGATGATTGGAGAGTGAGAGGGTAAGGGTAGAAGGCCGGAAGGCTGGTAAGGGATTGGTAAAGGAAAACACATAGCTATCTGACAATTTATATGCATATCTACCAATCTATTTATCTATATATCTGTCTGTCTATATATCTGCCTGTCTATCAATCTATCTATCTACCTATTTATCTATCTATGTGTGTGTCTGTGTGTGTGTTTTGTGTGGGTGTTTTTTAAGTGTGCATGTTTGTGTGTGTATTTATGTTTGTGTGTGTGTGTGTGTGTGTGTGTGTGTGTGTGTAACCCATGCCCCTTTCTCAGCACGGACTCATACGAATGACAGAACACAAATTTTTGACACATTTCATATGTTCCCATCACTTCCCTGCATACATATAACCCTCCAGTTATTTCTAAAATATGTTTTTATATTTTGAAAGAGTGAATTTTGGGCCCGGAATAAAATTTGCATCTTCATTATCATCCACATGGCCGCAAGTTGTACCATGAATACAGCAGCGTTTTCCTGAATATATTTCTGAAGACGTGTTCTCCCACAATGATATACGCTGGTACATTCTGAGAGGCGGCAAATGCAAGGAAATGCTCACGCCTCGGTTGCCCTAGCACCAGCGAACAGAATGCCGTATCTCAAGACAGTACTGGCAAATATATATATATATGTAAATCTCCCTCGATACATTTCTACAGACTTACAGTTGGGTATATACATACATACATACATATGTATGTATATATGAATGTTTACTCTCGAAACTGTGAATCAAAACATCATCTATACAATAGATCCACCATTATATTTTTTTCCCCTCTTCTAAACTACATTAATCTACCTGAGAAATTTTGTAGCTACATTATATACAGTGAATCATCTGGAATATCATGATTATATCAATCACTGATACATACCGGGAAACGGCGATCAATTATAATAGATAGATGAATAAGTAAATAATCATTTATGGATGTTCTTTTCTGTTCATCCACACAAAATGAATGATCATTTTCCTCGTAGTTCTTCATTCATTCGACTTCTAACTGATGCTATGAACATATAGGATGTTGGCCAAGTATAGAAAAACCTCAACTGCTTTGCAATGTCTTCTGATGCTAACTTCAGGTTAGATGTGATGATGAAATACACAATTTCTTCTTTTCCCTCTCTAGTCTTTTTTTACAAATTAGAAATCAGAAATTATATTCTAATTAAGCCCTATAATCGTATATGATATTCGAGCCAGGATTTCTTTTTCTTTTTTTTAATAGAGTCGTAAAAAATAACATAGTTCACAAAATACTCTCAACAATTCAATTAGTTTTAGTTACTATCCTTTGATCTTACCAAAGGGCCGTAGGGCTTAAGAAAAAAAGAATTAAATTGTTTAATACACGAACGAACAGGAAGTGACTCTAATCTTATCAGCGGTTAGATTTACAGGGTATGATTTACGTGGATGTAAATCAACCATAGAAAATCTACAGAGCCCATTATGGGCTTCTGTAAAACGCCCTCTTTTCACTATGTAAATACCACGCCTTGTGTCTGTCTCTCAGTCTGTCTGTCTGTCTGTCTGTCTCTCTCTCTCTCTCTCTCTCTCTCTCTCTCTCTCTCTCTCTCTCTCTCTCTCTCTCTCGTGGTCAAGGTCTTTACTCACGCATCGGAACACCTGAGTTATCGGCTCAGGAACCTCAGTTTGACAGTAATGGATTTGGCATCCGATTCTCGCCCCTCTGAGCAGCCCATAGAGCCGAGTATCGCCCGTCGCCACCGCACCGGCTACGGGATCTTGACCACTACGGCCTAACAATAAGGACGATAGTCGCCTGGTAGAGAGGGGCATCCCGCTGAGAAGACATGCCCCTTAGCGAGCAAGAACAATAGGAAGAGACGGGATAATTGCCGGGTTCGAACCTACACGAACACATAAGCCTGTCAGCGCCTTGACCAGCAGGACGAAGATGGACGGCTCTAGCGAGTGGAAGAGGCTTAACGAAGATCGCTAGAGAGAGTCAAAAAAAAAAAGAAGGCCTTTCTGGAAGCTTGGACTAATTACGTGATAAACAGAGATACATTATCATAATTATCCTTTCTCTCTCCCCTCCCTCCTCCTGCCCTCATGTCGATGTACTGTACCCACTGTACTCCTTGTACTTGCCTCCAACTACCTCAAAATAAATGCTATGGACCCATGCTCGCACTGAAATGCTTTTGTCTATGTACATCTAGCCAATAGATATTCTAAAACTAAAAGTTGCAGAATACGAGTCTCTCCATATAGCGTCCCGTTTCCTTAAGCATCGAATATCTCCTGTCTCCTGGATTTACTGATCTGTCGCCATCTGCATACGGGGTCAAGGAGTGTTAGATCACTATATAAATATATATTCAACCCTATCGTAGATTATCCTCGTCTTGGATTATCATACTTCTCTGTTATCTGTCCTTCCCTTGAACCCTGTGTACTGCCTTTCTCCTCAGTGCGGCTTTCAGGAAGGGGAGAACAACACGAAGGACTGGGAAGAAAAGTAGAGTCAGGTAATAACATTTGGTTAGAGTTAATCATTGACTTGAGACGATATGGAATGAAATATTTAAGGAACAAGATCCAGGCTTTAAATTTCCACTAAGTTTTCAGTCGTTGGGTTGATAGAATATTGCTCAAAGGTCGTCCGTCGTGTTCAAGGGTCGTACCGTCGTGCTCAAGGGTCGCATTGGTTAAGGTCCTATAAACAAGAAAACATTAAAGCTAATTACAGGAAATGTTTCTTTAACAAAATGATATTCCTTCTCGCTTTCATACCTTCCACTCCATCTTTCACAATAACTGTAAGCTGATACCAATCACACGCCGTGCTTGTCAACGTATCACACGAAAAGATAAGATAAGAATATTCTCTCTCCCCCCCCTCCCTCCTTTCCAATTTTCTTTCAAATTTTGTGACGAAAGTGTTGTGAACTGTATTTTTTCTTTTTTTTTTGGTAGGATCTTTAATAATGAATGTTCTGTTCTTTGTAGGATAGAGAAACTAATGATCTTTATATATTTTTCTCTACTTTGTTTACTCTCTATTTTCTTTAATGCATTTATTTCCGTTATTCTTAGCTTGCAAGTCTGAATATGTTAATGGTAATCGTTTCTATTACCATATCATTATACATTATTATTATTATTATTAGTAGTAGTAGTAATAGTAGTAGTAGTAGTAGTAGTAGTAGTAGTAGTAGTAGTAGTATCATTATCATTATCATCAGTAGTCGAAGAAGTTAGATTGGACCGTTAAACATCCACATCTGAAATGAGGTAAATAGAGTCTTATCCCCCCCCCTCCCTCCTTCTCCCACAGGTACTATGGTTCATTAGCAATCAAACTGTTGACGTGGGTCCAAAACCTATCGTGGTTCGGTATGACTAGCGACATACAAACACCGTCAGCTACACAGTTTATCTGTTCTGATAACGAAGGGAATGTACGGGTCACTCTCATTAGCTGTGATGTAACTTGAAATTTATGAGAGTAAAATGCAAGATGCTGGACTTCAGAGTCAACTGTTTCGATTTTTCTAACGATATATATATATATAAACAACCCACTGATAAGCTAAATACACAAATATTCGCAAAGTATAAATGCACCGACCCTTGCAGCTTTCGTGGTACAAAAAGAGAGAGAGAAAGAGAGAAAGAGAAAAAAACCTCTTTTTGAATCGCTTTTCTGCCACACAAATTGTAGTCATTCATCTACATCTGTATCACAGAGGGAGTGGAGCGGTTGATGCACAGAAATCTATCCGCACACAGGCCATTCAAACGCAGAAAATTGGTTGGGCTAACCTAACCCTTTCGAAGCGACACTAAATTGAAATTTGCCAGGCCAGGTATCTGGTTGGTAAACACCAGCTGCAGACCTCGTGTGATCATAGGCCATTCAGTACACTAGTGGACGTAGTTAATAATGGAGAGGTGGTTATTTACGGTACTAACATGCGTGGGTGGCAAGGGTAGGGGAGAGGAGGGGATAAAAGTGTGTGTGTGTGTGTGTGTGTGTGTGTCGTAGCAATTATCAGAATGATAGTCAGTGGTCTATTGAGCTATTGCGTCGAGCTGGTTTATGTAGCGGTCTTTAAAGGTTCCATTTAGGATCGATGCGGCTGTCGTGTCGAACTGCGACGAGGGGACGAAGGACGTGGGGCTACATAAAGTATCGGTGGCGGGGGTGGTGCAGTAAGTATCTTCATCCCAGACTGTCAGATGTAGTACGAGTGATGGCTGGATTGAGTTAGTGGACTGAGCGTCTCTTGGGTGTTGAAGGGAGTTGAAACTCCATTTCTTCAAGTGGAATAGTATTGTCCACACTGACACTAATGGCAGAAACCAACGTCCACCCTATCTAGCAGGTACGTCCTTCAGTGTATCATTATCATCACAAGGAAGCACAGGGGTCCAACTTTGTGCCCTGCAGGAAGCTACAGGTGGAGAGCAGGGTACTGGAAGGTAGAGATGGCTTCTGAGAGGAGCACAACCTAACGACATTGAGCAAAGAAATCTTGCAGACTTTGGAATGAATCGTCTATGTAGCCCAAGGTTGAATGCTCGTTGATATGGTATGGTCCAGTGGACCGAAAGTTTTGATTGACTAAATGAAGGTGGGAGCTACAGAGGCCGTGCGTCTCCTGAGGTGGTGCAGATTAAGTCAAGGAAGGTGACGAGGCAGTGGGTGGAAGAGGTCTTCGTACCTCGAAACTACAGAGGGTCTAACAGAACTTGCAGTCAGTGCCTGCGCAAGCGCAGTAGATCACGAAACTATCACTGGGAGTAAAATTCTCATTGAAGACCTTCTCATTTCAATGGAGTCCATATCATTACCCTGCTACTGGACATAGCGCAGCCTTGTTGCTGCAGAAACTTCCGGAAAAAGGGTTTCCTCGGGTAACTTTGGGATGTCTTCAAGAAAAGTACAGTTATGAATAAATTCAATAAATGCTGTAAAATTCGTTTATGTTAGAATATCTCAAACACCAGCGCTTTTGAATGACTCAAAGCTAATTCGTTCAGTAATGAGTTTCTAATCACCGGTATGTCAGGGTATTACCTTTCCTCTGAATACGAGATACTATACGTGTATAATGCTATCCAGAAGCGTCAGATAATGGTATACCCAGTGTACACATCGCACCAGACCTGTCCAAGTTTCACCTCTTGAGTATGCGAGACAAGGCGATCCTTTCCAATACATCGGTTAATAGAGAGAAGGAGAGGCCAGCGCCATCTACACTGTTCCCCTACCACCAAACAACAACCCTCCTCCACCCACACACCACGGCTGTGGTCCTGGCCTCGGGAACCTCGACTCTCTATGACTCAGCCATAGAGGTCATTATCGGCTACGGGGAAGGACTTTCCCCCGCTGCGCCGACGAGCCCTTAATTGGTCCAGAACAATGGTGAGGTGATGGCCCGTGAATTTATAAATGTTGGGGTTTTAAACGTTTACGGGAGAGGAAAAAAAAAGAAAAAAAAGGTTTGGTTCGGAAAAGGTTCTTGAGGAGATGGGGTTGGCGGCAGGAGGGTAGAAGATCTTACCTTAAGGGGATAGAGAGAGAGAGAGAGAGAGAGAGAGAGAGAGAGCACCACCCAGAGGGTATATGATCAAGTGATCTTTGCGACTCTCATTCTCGTCATTTATCCCTCGTTTCTACGTCCTTTCCGCTACCATTAAAAGAGATGGTTGCGTTAATTCGGTAAAAAAAAGAAAAAAGAAAAAAAAGCAGGATCTTCTTACAGCGTTTCTTGTTCGTGGAGTTTAAGCCTTCCTGCCATCATCCCTGTGCCAATTTGCTAATAAGTCTCACTAAGAGGATTTTCCACTGGTAATATTTCTGAGAGATTAGGAATCGCTCACTTTGTACTGGCAGCTCTAGTGCAGCGAGGCGGCCAAACACAAGTCAACTGGCAGCCTATCAACATGGCTCCTACCGTCCATTATAACCCCTAACATCAGTAATAACAACCTAAATACTGGTTACCGACAGAATACAAACCTTTGCTCTTCAATCTTTTATGGAAGACCGATATACAATGTGAGGAGATTCGATCCTAAGAATATCGTCAATATCAAGGCTCCGGGTCAGATTGAAGAATAGATTCACAACAACTCCATAAGGTTAGTCGGGCTTCTAATCCACTGAAAATTTTGTTTAAACCATAGAACAACATATACCACACAGCCCTCAAGTATCACTTTGCACGTAAAGTTGTTCGTATATCGCTACTATTCTCTGTAGGACATCTGACCTTTAAACATCCATGGAAAAAAGAAGAAATAATAGAAAAAGAAGACTGCAAGGATTCATCTGCATGAGCATACAGCGCTCCTTGCTTATCGCAACGAGCCTGATCCATGGAAAATCCTTTTACTCCAATCGCTGGAAATATTTTTGAGGTATGTGATTTGATTTGCACCGATACAAACAACCCTGACTTTTGCTTGTATAGCTTTACTTTTTTTTTTCCCCTCCCTCCCTCCCTCCCGCTCGCCGACTCGGAAAAAGTAATGAATATGAAATGAGGAGGAAAGTAATGGACGTGGTAGTAATGCCATTCAGCTGGAGGAACTTGCAATGAAGTGTGGTTTGGTACAGCTACATGTTTTCCCGAAGCAGACGAGATAATTCTAAAAGTTTGCTCGGATGGCGTTGCCTTCTGAGTCTCGTATGATATGAATCACTTAGATTATTCTCGACATGTAGAGAGGTTAAATAGACAGCCAATCAGACACCAGTACATAGGGGGAGAGGAAGAGAAATAGACACGACTTAACAGGTAATTTGCCATACCCAAGTTCTACCCATACCAACCCATATACATCGGCGTATTTTGTCATATCAATTCGTATCATTGTCTCAGAAAGAGAGAAGATAATTAAGGTCGTGCATAACATGACTGACTGTGTGTATGTGTGTGGATAAACGCGGTAAATAACAGTAATGAGCTGTGAATATATATATGCATACACACACACACACACACACACACCACAGCGAAGCAAGTCTTCAGGACACCCTCGG
Organism: Panulirus ornatus; assembly: GCF_036320965.1. Classification (NCBI taxonomy): domain Eukaryota; kingdom Metazoa; phylum Arthropoda; class Malacostraca; order Decapoda; family Palinuridae; genus Panulirus; species Panulirus ornatus. The sequence continues at coordinate 5,512,044 of NC_092253.1, read as the reverse complement.
CGGATCAGAGAGAGAGAGAGAGAGAGAGAGAGAGAGAGAGAGAGAGAGAGAGAGAGAGGAAGCGTTTGACATTTAGCAGACTCAGTCGGGACATACAACAATAACATGCAAATCATGCCTTATGTCTCGCCACCGGCGCATAGATTGTATTATTCATCCCAGTTACGTATTTACTTAAATATTCCATTCTGATGCGGAGATAAGTCGTGAACCAACCAGAATACAGAATGTGTTTCTATAAAAAGAAAACCGCCCGAGTGTTGTATCACTGTGAGATTCTTTTCAGATATGAATCATAATGTGTCATAATTTTTTTTTTAGATATGAATCATAAGGTGTCATGATTTTTTTTTTCAGATATGAATCATAATGTGTCATGATTTTATTTTTAGATATGAATCATAATGTGTCATGATTTTTTTTTTAGATATGAATCATAATGTGTCATAATTTTTTGTTTTAGATATGAATCATAATGTCATGATTTTTTTTTTTCAAATATGAATCATAATGTGTCATGATTTTTTTTTTTCAAATATGAATCATAATGTGTCATGATTTTTTTTTTCAAATATGAATCATAATGTGTCATGATTTTTTTTTTCAAATATGAATCATAATGTGTCATGATTTTTTTTTTTCAAATATGAATCATGTGTCATGATTTTTTTTTTCAAATATGAATCATAATGTGTCATAATTTTTTGCTTTAGATATGAATCATAATGTGTCATGATTTTTTTTTTTCAAATATGAATCATAATGTGTCATAATTTTTTGTTTCAGATATGAATCATAATGTGTCATGATTTTTTTTTTAGATATGAATCATAATGTGTCATAATTTTTTGTTTTAGATATGAATCATAATGTGTCATAATTTTTTGTTTTAGATATGAATCATAATGTGTCATGATTTTTTTTTAGATATGAATCATAATGTGTCATGATTTTTTGTTTTAGATATGAATCATAATGTGTCATGATTTTTTTTTTTCAAATATGAATCATAATGTGTCATGTTTTTTTTTTTCAAATATGAATCATAATGTGTCATGATTTTTTGTTTCAGATATGAATCATAATGTGTCATGATTTTTTTTTTCAAATATGAATCATAATGTGTCATGCTTTTTTTTTTCAAATATGAATCATAATGTGTCATGATTTTTTTTTCTAATATGAATCATAATGTGTCATGATTTTTTTTCAAATATGAATCATAATGTGTCATGATTTTTTGTTTCAGATATGAATCATAATGTGTCATGATTTTTTTTTCAAATATGAATCATAATGTGTCATGCTTTTTTTTTTTTCAAATATGAATCATAATGTGTCATGATTTTTTTTTCTAATATGAATCATAATGTGTCATGATTTTTTTTCAAATATGAATCATAATGTGTCATGATTTTTTGTTTCACATATGAATCATAATGTGTCATGATTTTTTGTTTCAAATATGAATCATAATGTGTCATGCTTTTTTTTTTTTCAAATATGAATCATAATGTCATGATTTTTTGTTTCAAATATGAATCATAATGTGTCATGATTTTTTTTTTTCAAATATGAATCATAATGTGTCATGATTTTTTGTTTCAAATATGAATCATAATGTGTCATGATTTTTTTTCAAATATGAATCATAATGTGTCATGATTTTTTGTTTCACATATGAATCATAATGTGTCATGATTTTTTGTTTCAAATATGAATCATAATGTGTCATGCTTTTTTTTTTCAAATATGAATCATAATGTGTCATGATTTTTTTTTTCAAATATGAATCACAATGTGTCATGATTTTTTGTTTCACATATGAATCATAATGTGTCATGATTTTTTGTTTCAAATATGAATCATAATGTGTCATGTTTTTTTTTTCTAATATGAATCATAATGTGTCATGATTTTTTTTTTCAAATATGAATCATAATGTGTCATGATTTTTTTTTTCAAATATGAATCATAATGTGTCATGATTTTTTTTTTCTAATATGAATCATAATGTGTCATGATTTTTTTTCAAATATGAATCATAATGTGTCATGATTTTTTGTTTCACATATGAATCATAATGTGTCATGATTTTTTGTTTCAAATATGAATCATAATGTGTCATGATTTTTTGTTTCAAATATGAATCATAATGTGTCATGATTTTTTTTCAAATATGAATCATAATGTGTCATGATATTTTGTTTCACATATGAATCATAATGTGTCATGATTTTTTGTTTCAAATATGAATCATAATGTGTCATGCTTTTTTTTTTTCAAATATGAATCATAATGTGTCATGATTTTTTGTTTCAAATATGAATCATAATGTGTCATGATTTTTTTTTTTCAAATATGAATCATAATGTGTCATGATTTTTTGTTTCAAATATGAATCATAATGTGTCATGATTTTTTTTCAAATATGAATCATAATGTGTCATGATTTTTTGTTTCACATATGAATCATAATGTGTCATGATTTTTTGTTTCAAATATGAATCATAATGTGTCATGCTTTTTTTTTTCAAATATGAATCATAATGTGTCATGATTTTTTTTTTCAAATATGAATCACAATGTGTCATGATTTTTTGTTTCACATATGAATCATAATGTGTCATGATTTTTTGTTTCAAATATGAATCATAATGTGTCATGCTTTTTTTTTTTCAAATATGAATCATAATGTGTCATGATTTTTTTTTCTAATATGAATCATAGTGTGTCATGTTTTTTTTTTCAAATATGAATCCTAATGTGTCATGATTTTTTGTTTCAAATATGAATCATAATGTGTCATGTTTTTTTTTTCTAATATGAATCATAATGTGTCATGATTTTTTTTTTTCAAGTATGAATCATAATGTGTCATGATTTTTTGTTTCAAATATGAATCATAATGTGTCATGATTTTTTTTTCAAATATGAATCATAATGTGTCATGATTTTTTGTTTCAGATATGAATCATAATGTGTCATGATTTTTTGTTTTAGATATGAATCATAATGTGTCATGATTTTTTGTTTTACATATGAATCATAATGTGTCATGATTTTTTTTTTCAAATATGAATCATAATGTGTCATGATTCTTTTTTTTCAAATATGAATCATAATGTGTCATGATTTTTTTTTTCAAATATGAATCATAATGTGTCATGATTTTTTGTTTCAGATATGAATCATAATGTGTCATGAATTTTTTTTCAGATATAAATCATAATGTGTCATGATTTTGGTCGGTCGGTCCGAGAGAAGCCTTCATATTTACATGGGCTGTGGTAAATCTCTGAACTTTACTAGACATATCTGATTCATAAGGTATGAATCCCCAAGATGTTTTTTTTTTTACAGTTGGATTTACAAGGAAAAAGTACTGAAAATGGGAGAAAGAGACGCGAGACAGTCAACTGAGGGGAAAGTATGAATGAATGATCCACAGTGACGGAAGAATGGACACACGATACAAAATAAGAGAGAGAGGTAATGCTATTCTCAAAAACGAATACATCCCAAGTAAGTCTAATCTTAAGTCCTTATTTTTTCAAATATGTCTCACAATATTCACGGATGCACGATAAAAAAAAATATGTACACCAAATGTAAAAAAAGAAAAAAAAAAGAGATAATCAAGGATATGTTGCCTCATTCTCCTCCCTCCACCCGAAAAAAGATTAAAAAAAAGTACGAATAACAATGCCAAATTCAAGGTGACCTTACGAGTTGGGGAGTTGGGAGAATGGGGGGGGGGGGGGTCGACAGGTGGCTTGGGGGGAGATTGGGATTGGGGGTGCGTGGGGAGGGTAACCCCAGAGGCACCGGTGAAACGTTTACTGCAGATAATCCTCCGTCAGGAGGGCAATTGCCTGTTAACCAAATTACTGCTTTATAAACCAATTGCCTAGCAGATGTGTCGAGGTGAAGGCACGGAGGATAGTGGGGGGGCGACCTGGTCTACTCTGTGAACACCCGTTAGGGGGGAGGAAGAGCTGATGACCTGGTCTAATCTTTTACGATGCTCCAGTGACGAAGGATAGTAGACATGACCTGGTCTAGTCTTCTACGATTCTCCAATGACGAAGGATAGTAGACATGACCTGGTCTACTCTTTTGCGATACCCCAGTGACGAAGGATAGTAGACATGACCTGATCTAGTCTTTTACGATACTCCAGTGACGAAGGATAGTAGACATGACCTGGTCTTTTCTGATGCCTAATGGTCTTAGATGGTTCACTATTGTAACAAGTCGTAGGAGGGTAGGTGTGATTGGTGCATTCTAGGAACAGCCACAGAAAGAGGGTTTTCTCAGGTCAACCTATTACCTCAGGTCACCCTATGACCCATTTCTGAGCAGACTTTAAAAGAAAAAAAAAGATATCCTACTAAAAAGATAAAGGAAGATAACGTACATTTCTAGCATGTTTTATGATCTATAGCCAGCAGGTGAGAGAACAAATTAGGAATAATAGAACCATTAAGGATTATTTTCCATGTCGTAACTTAATACCATTAAGTGTTGTGATGGCATCTGGTATGTTTACGGCCTCTGTGTTGATATTTGCGGTGTGAGTCGCGATAGCAGATTGGAGGTTTGGGAGAGTGAGGCAGACTTGATGACTGCCGAGGCAATACTTACCGAAGATAAAAAGATTAGCAGGAAATGACAGAGCAGACAACACAGGGAACAATGATTGCGACTCCTGAGACTTTTGTTGAGGATAGAAACCCTTTCAAACAGCTGGGAAGACATCATGTCAGCTTAAAATGGAAGCTCAAGCCGGACGTACCGACCCAAGATTAGCTTAGCATATACTCAAGGACGATACATAGGATGATTCTGACATCACTCTAGTCTGACATTCTCTAGTCAGACATCAAAGACCAGGAATTCTGCACGAAGAGTAAAGGATCATATGTTCTCCTGAGGCCATGACTCAAGATGTTATTTCTGGTAGATTTGACGACTTTGCCTCAAGAACTTCCAAGGCAAAGACACCCCACTGTACAGGAGGAGATGAATATTGCAAGCAGAGGCAGATCCGAGGGAACACAATCGACATACAATCTCTCAGTGATGAGTAGAATATGACTATGAAATAATCATCAGCTATGGGGAAATATATTTTACGTGTGTGTGTGTGCCATTCTTCCCTGCATATGCAAACCAGTGCAAGCCTTAACCCTTCCTAAAGATCCTTATGAACCTTGTGAATTAAGAAAAAAAAAAGAAGAAAACGAAGTGAGGGAAAGAGATGTTTGCAGAACAGTCCTCAAAGGATGCCAATCACATGGAAGTTTTCTGTTGGTCTCGTCTCCAGCTGAACTTGTAACCATTGTTGATGCGAAACCATTAAAAGTTGTAAGTAGTTTGCTGCAGCCAGATATGAACCAGGTAACTTTGTTGCTGCGTGATGTGAGGCAGCAGGTGTCCTATCTTTTGCCAGATGTGAACCGAGTTTTCTTTGCTTCTACCTGATGTGAATGAGGTGTCTTCACCCTTGATTTATGTGAGCCACGTATCTTTACTCACTTCAAATACTTGCTTTTCGTCTTGATTGATATGAAGCAGGTTTCATTGGTGCTCTCTGATGTGAATTAAGTGTCTTTACTGAACCAGATATCTTTTACTCTTGTCTGATGTGAACCTTGCCACCAACACCACTCGCACAGACCGGAACAAGAAACGCTAAACAAAGAAATGATATTGATCAAGAAAAAAATCGAAATAAAACGAACTCAAAAATCACAACCAACAACCAGCCAACAGCAACACTACCAGATACAACTGAAATCCTGCAACAACAACAATAACAATTACAACGACAAGAGGTGAGGAACGACAAATTCGTTAGAGACTCAAAGGGAATTCCTTTAAAGGATATACAAAAGACTGAAACCCGAAAATGAAACTCTGGTACAATTAATCCTGAAGGGGAAATAAAACCTGAAATTACTTTAGCATTGTTCCAGCGATAAAAGAATTGTTTCAAGGAGGAGAATGGTTCTTATCAGTGTTTCATTCAACAAATGTTTTCCCCACATCGCCTCAGGAGACAGACGGCGACAGAATCTGCCGAGAGAGAGAGAGAGAGAGAGAGAGAGAGAGAGAGAGAGAGAGAGAGAGAGAGAGAGAGAGAGACGCTCTCACTAACGGCTCCGTCTCAAGCTGCACTTGCCTGTATTAAGAGGTCCTGAGCGCTCATTGGGTAAGTGGGAGATGGGGAGGGAAGATAGGCAGTCAGGTATAGACGTGGAAAGATATATAGATAAGGGGAGAAGGTGAAAGAGACAAGATACACAGACCGATATTGAAGTAATAGGGCAGGCAGGTAGGTGTCCACACACACACACACATACACACATACACATACACAACACACCTACACACACACACACACAAGCCTGACCCTCAGAGCGAGAGAATCACAGGTGAATCAACATACAGATAGCTTGATATCCGTCATGTCCCAGATATCCGCTCTGTGTACCCAGGCTGTAACGAGGTCCCAAGTAGCAATGACAGTGAGGGTGATACGTCAGTTGGCGCGGGGATAGTAGTGCGAGGTCCTTTTGAGTCACAAGAGAAGGTTGTGGCGAATAATGTGTAGCGATGTTGTGGCGAGCGAGTGCAGACGAGCGATGTGTAGCGAGCGGGGTAGGTAGCAAGCCAGCGGTGGTGTGTTTGCTACAGTGAGAATGAGTTAGTGAGGCTGGGGTTTACGCTCCCGCCTAGGGGGTTGGTAGCGATTTAGCGAAGGTTCAGGGTTGTTTAGTGATGGTAATCAGACGCTCAGAAGAGCGGAGGTAAGTTAGAGGGATTTACTCATTTTAGCGAAGGTTATTAATTGCTTTTAGTGAGATAGTAAGCACGGTCGTGAGACTTGGGGGGAGGGTTAGATAACAGGTCTGTATTGCCATGGATGATGTTGATACAACGAGTGTAAGAGGAAGATATCTGAGTGATGGTGAGAGAAGGAGCAGACAGCTAGCGAGAGGTATCTTATGTGCATGGTCTCGCCAGTATTAATGGTGCTTGCCTCGGCAAGAAAGGCAGAGAGTTGCAAGCTGCTGCTTCCTCCCTCCCCCTCCCTCCCCGTCTTGGCACGCCAACAACTGCTTCGAACTCACGCTCTCAGAGTTATTGTTGAAAATGATGGATGGTCTCGACTTGCTTCATATATGGAGACGTGAGCGTGGGCGAGAGAGTCTGTATATTTTTGTACGGGCGTGTGTCTGTAAGTGTCTGTCTGTACGGAAGAGTGTCTGTATCTTCGCATGATTGTGTCGTGCTCGAGGATCATACCCAGTCATGCACAAGGAATATCATGCCATTGTACCCCAGAATCATACCATCAATACATACATCATCGTACATCAATCATACCATCGTACCCCAGAATCACACCATCAATACATACATCATCGTACATCATCGTACTCGAAGATCGTACACCATCGTGAACACGGATCACATCGTCGTCTTGCTCAAAGGTTACTGAAGTCTTGTTCTAGAATCAGTGGCTTCAGGGAGCAAAGATCTCTTCCTAGTTACTCGTGTAGCTCTGAACAATCCCTCACACTTTTGCATTATAATTCTAAACACGTCTCTAAGGCCTTCAGCTAACAAGTGAATGTTTATAAGTCGCTGTTTAACTGACGGCGAAGTTAACGATACTAGACCACAATAATGCTCGACTGAGTACACGTGTGTTCATTGAGGGGAGTGTCGTGTCCAGCAAAGCCTTCAAAACAAAAAGGATCTTATGTAAGTTATTTTCCATCTTTTTTTCTCTGCTCATGTCCTGTGTGAAGCTTTCATTACGACGGTAATATGATTCTACGCGACGTCAACTTAAGTATGCCAGACACACAGTTAATGTAAGATGTATCGCGCATTACTTCGTCAGATTTGACTCTGAGGCTCGAAACTGATGTTGATACTGTTTCATTTGAGGTGAAGTTTTATTGAAGTACTGTGTTCAGTTCTTGGTCTCACTGGTTTGATCATGTTGTATGATATTATGAAGCAGTTCAAGTGTCTGTGTCCTATAAAGGATGACTGTACTTGCTAATATATATATATATATATATATATATATATATATATATATATATATATATATATAAGACGTAAATAGATCAAGAAAGGAGACGAGCAAAAATCGAACAAACTGCAGTAGCACTGTTGACACAGTACAAGGATTTGTGCAAATGCTGAACCTCGCTCTGAATTCCTGTACAGTCTGTATTTCTGTGTCTACCTTTTATCTTTTTTTTTCCCTTCAACAACTAAAATCTACAAACGTTCCATTAAATATGATTTTGAAGAACTAAAGAACATATGCAAGGTTTGTTTTTTATACTTTTTGTATTATTTACGCATATTTGAATGATACGACCGTAATGAAAACATGTTTACGTAAAGAAGTCCTCTATAATGACGTATGTACGTTACATTAATATCCTTTTGCTCTCTGTTTTGCCTGACGGCATTATAGGGATTTCATTATCATTACTGCAATGAATTTATGTTTGTTTTTTTTTCTAACGTAGGATTTTTATGTTGATTATTCTCAATACTCCCATTGTTGCAATGTTGAACCGGGCCCAGGCCCCTCAAAATGAGCAACTCTGTCGGAATTCGAGGTATTGTCTCGTGTTGGTTTGTTCGCGTAAATAGTATGTCAAAGTTTATTTGCGAGTAGAATACATTTTGAAACCCATGAGCATAATGGTGTATCTCTTGTGCATGATGATACGATCACATGAGCACGACGGTAGGTCACATGAGCACGACGGTACGATCCATGAGTCTGACGGTACGATTTCTCAACACTGTGTCCCGGTCCTTGAGCATATCGGTACGATCCCTCAACACGATGGTAAATTCCTTAGCCACATCGGTACATCGGTTAGGCACGACGGTACGATCCTTAAGCACGACGGTACGTTTCTTGAAGACAGTAAACATAGGGATTACAAGAGGGGGAAAAAAAAAACGCGAATAATGACGACAGCAAAAAGGAAAAAATGAAATATCTATATAAAAATCTTCCACTTTGAAAGGAAAAAGACATTTTTTTTTTTTTGTCCAAGTCTCTACTGATTTGGTCACTGGGCAATACACTGTTTGTGTGGATTTCTGGACTGCTGAACTTGCACGTATATCATTCAGCTGATCCACCAGAGTTTGGTCAGTCGGAAAAAAAATCAGTTCTCATATTGTTGGCTGGTAAATATTAAAGGTCAATAAGGGGTCATGTTAAAGTTGATAATGATGACCTCCCTATTCTCTCTCTCCCTCTCTCTCTCTGGCTATATGTGCATCTAGCTACCTGTCTATGTTTATATTGTTTTATTTTTGCTGTTGTGCTTCATCCCCCTTCAGTATTTCTTTTGCTAAACCTTCTTACGAGACGGAGGAGAATCCTATGGTTTTATTGTAAGAGGAAAGAAAGTGATTACCAAATTGCAATCTGATGATCAGAGGAGAAGATTAATCGTATGAGAAACTAATCCAAGTAAATTTGGAGAGTTAAATGTGAAAGATTAACAGAACTATGTATGGAAGTGAATTTGTAATGAATCTACGTAGCTTTTTTATAGATGTATGATAAAGATATTTCGTGCCTTTTCAATCAGGTGACAAGATGCTGACCTTAGAAAAATTAATCAGTGAAAACAGAAGGTCAAGGTTGTAACTACGAATTACGTAACGTTAAGTTATATGAATTCTATTTCCTTGACATTTATTGAAAATAACAGTGTCATCATATTTTTGCTTGTTCATGCACCTTAAAAGTTTGACAGCCTTAATGACCCTGGTAGTTGTTAGACCTGAAGCTAAGCCAACCAACCAATCAACTGTCAGTATCTCGTTTTATCCCAGAGGCCAACAGTAGCAGTCATTCTAGATAGTGTGAAATGATCATTCCTGCATCATTACCTTCACTCTCGTCGTTACAATGTTGTGTCTTTACCCCCAACTTCATGACCAGTTATTTCTATACTGGGTTATTCAAATGAACTCATCTCACACTATAACCTCCATTACCCTATCTGAATGGGTTGTTCACTTGCTCACTCCACTGCTTCGTTTCAATCATAGCGAAAGGCTCAATCATCGTTAAGAGAGCGGAGGAGCAAATGACTGTCCACAGCTCAGAAATGTTGTTGATCAAAGACTCCGGTTTTAATGAGGAAGAGAATTGGATTTATATTTCCAGTGTCGAAAGCGAGGAAGATTCAATTTGCTCTTTTTTTTCCCAAAGTCTTGCTCAGTTAATTTGTCTTTGGCGTTGTGGGGAAATCCGACTGAATTACATTCTTGTGGTATTAAGATCTGAGTATATAAGATATACTTGCTTTGCATGACATACACACATTCTTTGTGTAGATTCTTGTTTGTCGCTAGACGAGACTAACCAACTACGTTTTGTAGAAGGAAGGTCTGCTCATGAAAAAAAAAAATTGGCACTTTAATCAAAGTGTTTTATGAGACGTTTCGGAGCAATGCTCAAGTACCTATGTGATCTGAAGGCCATTCTTGTCGCAAATTTCTCGGTAATCACTCTGTCTTTTATCTCATGGACGGAAGAGCTTCGATCAAACAAGAAGTCGAAATAACATATTAACTTACGATATGAATGTTCTCTGAATACGAATCAATGAGAAAAAGACGTAGAAGGTGCTGACTCTATTCATGCAAGAGGAGTTTGAACCGAGAGTTTGTCTTCGATGTGCAATTGAGCGTAAAGTATAATATTGCCAAAGGAAAACGTGCCTATTCCACCATCTTTCCGTGGATATCTCGTCCTGTGTCCCTCTCACCCTCTCTCTCTGTGCAAGTACTGCAAAGCTCTGGCTGTAAGTGGAATTCACCTGTAATCCTATAATACACGAAATGGTCGTCTGTCTTTAACAGCCATTACTAACACCCTCGTTAAGTGTTTACGTTACGACTCTGGGAGAGGAGATGGGTGGGTGGGTTAGGACTTTCTAGTTATCTCTTCGTCTGCAGCTGTGATTCGATCGATCCTCCTTCAGTTAAGCCCCCCAACCCCCCCCCCCCACGGAGCGTTATGACTGCTGCAGGTGGCATTTAGGAACAAATGTTTTCGACCCCACGTCCCTTTGTTCGACGCTGGGAGACCGGGCGCGGTGATTGGGTGTTCCTCGTAAATATAATAAAGGCAGGACATCATCCCCCCCCCCGCCCGGAGACGAACACAATGAAATCCCTCCCTCCCCACCCAGATCCTACTACCCCCCCCCCCCCCCCCCCCCCAACCACCACCACAACCCCCACCCGAACTGTGGTTGGCTGTTTACGAGGATGACGTCGAAGCAGCACGATTGTACCTCACAATTGCTCGAAGCGAAAATGAAAGTGAAAAAAAAATATATATATAACTTTTTTTTTTTTCTTAAAGCTATGCAACAATAACTTGAAATACTTAAAAAAAAACTGAATTGCTGTTAAAAGAGCTCACTAGATATATGTAACACTAACTTGATATACTTAACAGCTCTTTAAAAGACTTCAACAGAGCGTGTAACGCTGCAGTCTTTTGTTTTTTTGTGTGTGTTTTTTTTTTTCCCTGACTTGTGGTAAAACTAGTTCGTTCCTGTTCTACAAAAAAAAAAATAACACAAGAGCGAGTTATGTATGATTGATCACATCGGGAACCGCTGCCTCTGCCATCGCTTCCATGACCGCATTTTAATGCCTCGCTAATGGATGAAAGTCTAATGGTCGTTCGCTTCTCGCATTCTGCTTGGACGCGCGAGGTATTCCCTCCCCTCCTTTCCTCCAACACTACCCCTCCTCCTCCTCCTCCTCCTCCGTGTGCATAGTGCGTGCGACAGTAAGAGAAAGTCTGCGAGCTACGACGTCTTGAGTATGTGTGAGAGTGTGTGTGTGTGTGTGTGAGAGAGAGAGAGAGCAGGACAAGGATGATAAAGGAACTAGTACATCAACTCATTGTTTTTGTACAGTTTCTCGCATTACATTAGACTTGCATATCATAGTACTGTTGACACCAGGAAATATATATATATATATATATATATATATATATATATATATATAACCGGCATACAATCCCAAAAGGTAATTACGTTCGATGCTAAAGGTCCCAGAGATACAGTGTGAACAGCATTGACTAAACTCTTGGGATTCTCCGCCCTCCGCCCCCTTTAACTCAGGTGATGTCCAGCTTGTGTTTACCACTGCCTGTTTATCCCCCCAGCGTCGCTCTCAGGCCTGAATTTGCATCCTAATGAATCCGTTCAGCTGTTAAAGGTCGCGCGTAGGTTACACCATAGCTAAGATGCCAAGTATATATCCCGTTCAGTGCGTCGCGTTCAACCAGTACCAAGACTTCTTTCTTATCCTGTTTCTCAAATCGAATCGATTACAAGGCTCCTGATTTGAACCCTCCCTCATCTCTCTCTCTCTCTCTCTCTCTCTCTCTCTCTCTCTCTCTCTCTGGACATTGTTGCAATGATATCTGGAAACCGAGAATATGATCAGCTGTTCGTTGACTACTTAAACAACTTCATTATCTCTATGATAAAAGCAAGATATTCGTTGGTCATTCATGAGAATACTGTACAATAGTAACTTCATTCTGCTATTGAGGATGGTGGCCTGTCATGTATATTGCTGTTCATCTACATCGAGGAAAAAAGAAAATGGATAAAATCTCTAAAATCCGCTTTCAAACGAATGAATAATAACAGGAGAAATCGCCATTGGCTATACCAAGCAATCCTAGCGGATTACACATCTCCAGGATTTGCTGATTCACTTGAAAACGAGAGGATTTATGATGGACTCTTGATCTCGCTTTTGGCTCGGCATGATGGGAGCGGAATTATGATTGATTACATCAAGAAATGCTGCCTCTAACATCACTCTCAATTCTTCTTTTTTAATCATTAAGAGGAACTTCCCTAACGAAGAAAAGTTTAATGGACACTCGATTCGCGGGGAAATGGCAAGAGGCGAGGGATTCTTTCCCTCCCACCGAGCAAAAAAATAAATATCCCCCCCCCCTTGCAGTAGTTGGAGGAAGTCTGCAAATTTTGGAAGTTTCCCTTGTGCTGGTTGGTGTGGGGGAGGGGGAGAGAGAGAGAGAGAGAGAGAGAGAGAGAGAGAGAGAGAGAGAGAGTGGAAAGAGGGATATATATCTTTTAGGAAAATCTTAACTAAAAAAAAAAAATGATAGTTATGATTCATGATGAAAGCTGATCCTAATACTTTTTCTGTTATACATCATTGTATATGATACAATTTCTCTCAAGATGAAAAGATCGAAATTGACGCAAATGATCTATGTTCATTTCCATTTCGCATTCATTACGGTTGCACTTCACTGCAGTGGGTAAAAAAAAACCTCTTCTACCCTGAATGATAATTTTTTTCTAGCTTTATCTACAGAGTTCATGTTAAACTATGAAGTTCATCATTTTCCTGCTTCTGCTTGGAGTGAAGACTTAAAGCTGCAGGAGCCACATCAAAGGGATCCTGGGGTTGTATAGTGATGATAATGATGATAATATTAATATTCATAATGATAATTATAATAATGATAATCATAATAAAGACAATGATAACAATAAAAAGGAATTCAAACGGTAACAGACCACTAGGTCATTTAAGTAAATGAATCAGGTTCTTTAAATGATTATAATAATAATGATACTATCACTACTACCACTACTACTACTACTACTATCACTACTATTACTCCTACTATTACTACTACTACTGATAATAATAATGATAAAAATAATAACATTGATGATCCAGTCGATTTACGTGACACATTCAGTTCATTTATATATATACATATATATATAAAAGAGCATCGTTTGTGTTTCAAAAAGATTCTCTTAGTATCAGATCTTCCTTCAGGGGTTCATGGGTCAGTATCTGTATATCTGACCTTTAACAAGCGAGGTAGGGGAGGGTCATCAGTCTTCCATTTGTAACCTCCAGGTTAAAATATTCCAAGAAGGATCATCTGTCTTCTGGAGTCTGTGTGCACACGTTGCTGGATTTACAGCTCTGAATCCATGCCATTTTATTTCAACTTGGTCAATAGAATCGTCTCTAGACAGAGGTTGCAAAGTTTTGAATCTTGAATCACCTTAGCGACCAGTGCGTATTCGTGTAGTCATTTGATTTTCTAAGTTCATTCTTTGAAAAAAAAGAAGGATTGTATACAATTTTAGATTCTTTTTCTAATACCTATGATTTTTCTAAAACCAAAAGAAAGTGAAAAAAGAGTAAATCAGCTGTCACGTACAGCTTCTTATACAGTGTATTTCTTTTGATGCTCATTCCTTAGTGGGGATTAGTTGGGACTGGTTATTTCCTGGCCTTATTGGCGAAGAGGGATCCTACCTGTTTTTATGTACTTCCTTTTGTTTTTTTTTTTTTGATATTAGCACACTCGGGAATGTCTTGCAATATAGACGAGAGAGTGGGACTATTGTGTTTTCATTTTCTTTTGATGTATATATATATATATATATATATATATATATATACATATATATATATATATATATATATATATATATATATATATATATATATATATATATTATGTGACTATTTAGATCAATGATTTTTATCCATATCTGGAGAGTGTGTTTCCTTATATGACACATGTATCCTCTCGTTGTTTCTAATTCAGATTTACGGCTAATTCGTCTTCATTCTCCCCCAGTAGAGTTAGAAACAGTCTTCTTTAGAGGTGTGTGTGTGTGTGTGTGTGTGTGTGTGTGTAGATATATCTCAACTGATCACATTCTAGCCAGCAAATTCCTCACAAACACATTGAACGCTACTTTTTATCTTTGATCTTAAAAGTTCTTAGGATTGAATACCACATAAAGTGACATCTCGACCCTGAACACGACACTCAGCAATCCCAAGTCATCCCTCTACCCCCGACGCTACAACGAATTTCAAAATCGCTACATCACAATCAACCCCGACGCGCCAGCCTCCCTCCCCCTAAAATCCCACAAACCAGGGCCAAAATACATTCTCCTCCCCCCTTCGCTAGCTAGTACTATGATGATCACCAAATCCCAAAGCTTCAGCAAACCCTGGTACGCAATGCAATCCTTTACTCTCCGTTCATACTACCCAGTGTCTTACAAACACCTCACAATCCATTACTCGCATGCCTGTTTACACCGAGGCGCTTAACTCGCTCTATAACAACCATTACCCTACCAAATGGACCATTAAACTGCTTGTTGGACTGCGCTGCTTTAATCACAGCGAACGGTTCAACCATCGTTCGGCGCGCTGTAACTACAAGCTGTCCAGATTCGAGGAATGTTATTGATCAAAGGCGTCCAATCTAGGAGTGCAGAACGGTGTTCCATACTTCAGGTCGCTGAAATACAGGAAAATACTGTTTGTTCCTGTTGTGTAGCTTGTCTATACCACCTTCACTAGCTTTCAGTTTTATTGTGTGTGGGTTCTAGTCTCTTGGTTGGTTTCTAGTGAGGACATACCGGTTTTTATCTGATGTCTCTTTCTCTAGTGCTTTGAGAGTGTCTACGTTCTCTGTTTCGTGAGTTACTGTAGTTTCTGTTTCGTGTACTTGTGGATTAGTGTCCACTAAGTTCTTAAATACGGTTGTCCATGTTTCTCTTTCTCGATTGCTTCAATTTTCTACATTTTTCTGGTATGGTTCTTTTCGTTCTACCCTCGTAATCTCATACATCTCTTCTACATATAATCTACTTTGATTGAATGTTCTCAGTCATCTACCATGGTTCTTTTCTTACTAAGCATTACACTACCAACAATGCACATAATTGCATCAAAACCTCATTTGTGAATTTTTCTTATATAAACCGAAGTCTCATTTTACGAGCCTCATTGCGAGAAAGGGAGGCAATGAGTATGTTTCTATTTACCTCATTTTTTTTTGTTTGGGAGGTTGGTTATTTGGGCCTTTAGGCCTATCGACTTCCGAGGGCCCATTACGTCCATCAACGTTAAGTTACAACCACCAACCAATTGAGAGGGAAAACCACAAACTTAAATAGCTTCTTTAAGCGTCCGAGATAATTCTCAAGACTACGCGAGCGCTCCCACACAACGTACATGGCCCTTATTTATCGTGGTGAAGCTTCGCTACATGATATATCGTCCTTCCCGTGGTTGCCACTGGTTGTATGGGACTATGGGCCCTTGCCACCGCTCGTACGGGTCATTATTGCCCGTGGGGAAGGTACAGTACCCCCTTCAGGCAGGATGGACCAGACTATAATTAACCCGGAGGGATGGGAGGGCTGCGGACCACAGCGTCAAGCCTCAAAATTAATCATATCAGGATTGATCTCCTGCGGTAGAGCAGGGATGCTGTTGGCGCTTCTCCGCGCCCCGGTTCGTAGTCGTGTCGAAGGTACAGGGCAGAATGATCCAGGGAGCCTCTTGCTTCTGTGACTCGTATTTCAGCCAGGATGTTCATGTACCATCGTCATGAGTGAGTGATGTTTGTTTCCATGGGGGTCCAGAGTCGGTCGGAGGTCAGGGTGTGAGAGGGGGTTTTGCCTTTTTATTGCTCTATTTTCATATACGTCCAAGTGATGAGTTACATAGAGATGCTTTGGTGCATAGACCCCACAGACCCCCCCTTGTCCAAGCGAGGTGGTTTGCCATTAACGATAAGAAAATAGAAGTGAAGAAAACGTCCCTTTGTAAGCAGTAGACTGGAGGTGTACAGATATTGCTAAAGCATGATGTGGTAAGGTTACAGAACATGTCCTTATACATGTCCCTATATGCGATTCTGCTGTCTGTTTACACACAGTTTTTCGCCTTGCCCTTCTCTTTGCTTTGGAGCTCTGACGACAAGTATGATGATATAGTGTTGATACCCAAATCCCTCTCTGGGAAACTTTATATCCTCCTAGATGATATTTATACCAAGGCATTCTTTTCCCACCCGAGTCTCATCATCGTGACTTTACTTTTAAGTTGAAATTTCATCAACTATGCATCAGACTAGTTTGAACTTTGTCTAAAGGTCTTATCTCCTCCTCCCCTCTTTTGTAATTAGATTCGATCTTTATCAGTCTTTACCTCAGTCGTGACCTTGACCCTTTCTATCCACCGATGGTTTCTTCCGCTTACTCCCGACTGAAATGTCCAGGGTTCGAACCCACGCGGGCACGACTTCAGGCAAGGCTCATGTTGCCTCATGGTCAGCAACGCTATCAATATTGAAGAAGAGGCCCGTTTATAGTATCAATCGATGTATAAATTCACGCACATATTAGCTAGCGCACTAACGCCTGGCTTTGAAGATCAAGGTATTTACCAAAGATCAAATAGTTATCATCCTTGAGGTTTGTGGAAAATACGAAAAGTCTACCATAGCTCAAAAAATATCTTCTTGTGCGCATGCGTCTCTCTCCTCGTATCAACGCTGAGGAACGTCCAAATATGGGCGTTTTCGTAGGGACAATGATCTATCCGGATGTTATAGACACCCCTACTTCCTCGGGGGTCACGAAATATGTGAAACTTCTAATGAAATGCTTCAGGGATCGGCCGTATCGCCATGTTAGACAAAAGGAGTCATTAGCAGCTTCGAATGAAGCAGAGGGGTACGAGGTTTCCACTGTTTTATGCAGGGAGTGACGGAGACTTGAGTGAATGAGACAGTTCCATAAAAAATAAAAGTGAGCCCGTTCGCTCCAGACTTAGTCGGGAAAGCATCAGCAATTTTATTTTCTCTGTTCATCGCGATGATTAATGCTGTCAAGTGGGGATTAATTAGAGACTATCTCAAGTCTATATATACCGGCCGACGCACTTGCACTAACCAAAGCCTCTATTCAGGAGATACGTGAAGACTATAATCAATCAGTGAGGACAAGTAATCACTCAAAAAAAAAGATATCTATTTTACTCTATGTGTATGTGTATATACGTATGTGTGTATATCTGCCCAAGATACAAATATGATACATAATTTTCACATCGTTTACCTATTGGTTCATCAATTATGTCTCATCCTTATGGCATATTACTAATTCAATTGAAGTATTAGTGTCTGTAAGTGGTCATTGCAGGTGGACGTACATTTGTCGAATCTCTCTCTCTCTCTCTCTCTCTCTCTCTCTCTCTCTCTCTCTCTCTCTCTCTCTCTCACCCTATCTTTCGGACACTCACACACGCGCTCAGAAGCTTACGGTCCTCTGACTCTTCTTTCTTTAACTCACGAAGACGTATTCGCTCACGGAGTAAATTCCAACTCCCTTCGTGCTGGGTTTCCGGGATTCGACTCCCCATTAAACTTTCTTCATTAGCCCTTAAGTCTCTCTCTCGAAATCAGGAGTCATAATGGAAATATCGGTGAAGGCGGAATTTCTCGAGGTGATCACTCTATTTATTTTTGGTGGGAGGTGGGGAAAAGGCTTTCCTTCGCTCGCTTCGTAATACAGGACAATACTGTGGCTCTGTATTTTGTATTGCGCTTTCCTTCTTTTACGTCAATGATGAAAAAGGGATGGCTCGATGGTTTCTATCGTCTACTTCTTAGCAAAGCCCAATAAGGATATTGTTCTTTATCATCCTCTCATTCAAAGCGTGTCTGTCTTAATCCTGTTTAGCTTCGTCTGTAAATAGCACGACTAGCGAAGAGACAACGCACGAATTCGTGAAATTCTCACCCACAGTTCTGCTTTTCATTGTGCCCCCCATCCCGGTCGCAGTGCCAATCGATGTCCAGCCTTCATTAGGTTTACGGTGAACAGCCAATCGCCACCAAGCCAAGCCCCCCCCCCCAGTCATCAACCAGCCTCCAATCACGGCCAGCGCTTCAAATGTCGCTTGTAACAAAGCCCGGTGAGAATATTCGGTCTTATACACCAGCTGCAGCTGGCGCTATCTCGCGCGGAGGGGTGGGGCGTGGGGGAGGGGGGGAGCTTTAAAAAGAAAAAAAAAGACAAAAGAAAAAGGAAAAAGCATTCGATCGGATATCCTTCCCCGCGAACAAAGGGATCGCTCGACATTCAGCTCCGAATCTTAATGTATACAATCGTCCGTGGCCCTAGCGACGGTACTTACCGACCTACGACCTTTAGCGACAACGCGAATTCATTTGCATGCAAATTTAGGCCTGGGAACGAGAGCTTGAGGATAGAAAGGCTGAGGTACACAGACCACACAAAATCCAAGGGAATGGTGATGAGGAATCCTTTCCATAACTGGAGTTTATTTTTTTTATTTCCTTTTGGTCATCATTGTTACTCAACCTCCATTATGGGGAGAAAAGGAATCCATTGCATCTGATTCTAATCATATATATATATATATATATATATATATATATATATATATATATATATATATATATATATATATATATATATATATATATATATATATATATTCCCAAATGTATTGTTACTAGCATCCTTTCTATCAATCAGTAAACGAGTGTGTGCGTGTGTGCTTTTCAAAAACTGGTGCGGTATTATTCATAACTTTGTAGCTTAGGTCATACGTCTTATGTTGATAACTGTGACGTGTTTCATTCTAAGCGACATGGTGCCACAGTTCAGGTACAGAGTTTCGGCCGTACCGTCCAGGATTCGTTGATAGGTGATGCTTGTTACGTTATTCGCTCAGCTTGTCTGTCTGCTGACCAGAAATTCCCAGACTACATTACCACTATTGGTCTTGTTCAGCGCAATATATATATATATATATATATATATATATATATATATATATATATATATATATATATATATATATAGCAGGGAGAAAGAACACCTACTATGTATTCACTATGCAATTAAGAGGGGTGGAAACTGGGTTTGGAAATACTCTTCGTCTATGTTACTTTCTAATAGAAGGGACAGAACAAGGAGACAAGAGAAGATATTTTCTTCTAAGGTCCAATCGTTTGTTCTCGACGCTACTCTGCCCATGCAGGAAGTGGCAATCATGTTTAATGTGTTCACAAGGATGACGCAGCGTCTAGCCTAACACCCCGTAAAAAAAATTCTAAGTCAAACATACTTCATCTGGGGAGAAATTTGCTGCAGGGTCTTTCCGTGAACCTGGCATTTGCTAAGGGAACTGATCCCCATCGAAATTGCCTAATCTCTTTATGATGAGACTCCACCAAAACTTCATTAAATTCCGTCGAAAAATTCCCATCCTCCCACCTGTGTGATCGGTAGATAATAGAAAAAGAGTCTGCAGCTGTTTAGAGATTTTTATAACCCGAGTTGGGGTAGTACCGATGCCGCCTCGTCGCCCCTACCTAAAAAACATGGGAAACGAGATTAGATCATAAAAGAATTGTGAAACTGAAGGTTGGAGTTACAAGAACTGTTTCCACTTTACTGTTTGATGTAGTCTGGTGCCTTAGAGGTCAGAAGGAACGTTATAGAGATATCACAGTCAGTGATGATATTAACGTGTGCATATCTTTGTTCTTTAACCGGTCTTTAACCCCAATGTCTTGCACTATAATTTGTGTATAGAAGTTTCCAATGCCATATCTGTCTGTGTCTTCAGAGATAACTTGGAATTCTGTGGTCTGGCGGGATACGTTTGCTTGGAGTTAACTCGCCCGCTGCCATGATTTCGCGATTCGTGTGGTAGAAACTTTTCGCTCCATCTCTGTAAAGTTTTTGGGGACTGACTATCTAAGGAGGAACAAGGTTATGTATACGACAGAACACCTAACCACGTACAGAAACACAGACAATATCATCACAGGGAAGAACAAATATATATGTACCGATATATACATGTAGATGCACATTCGTATTCTTGTAAACACGCTCACACATATACACATACTTACAGACACTCTCTCTCTCTCTCTCTCTCTCTCTCTCACTCACTCACTCACACACACACACACAGATACGTAACCTCCGTTCTTATCCCGTGCAATATTTCGGGAAACAAATTCTAACCAGCGGAAGACATTCAATTCCTGAAAGTACGAAAATACGACACTGATCTGGTATTTACGGAAAAGCAATACAAATAAGGAAGATCCCAGCGCAAGGGTGTGTGTGTGTGTGTGTGTGTGTGTGTGTGTGTGTGTGTGTGGGAGGTGGGTGGGGGGTGTAAGCTCAGTCGGGGACCTGCACCCACACAGCGGGAGGAAAAAAGGAAAAACAATTTGGGCGTAACTTATCGCCGTATTTGTGACACGTGTTTGCTGATAAAAATTGTTTAGTGTTCAATAGATTTGGCTGTGAGGCGGACGACTCTCCAGGACTGAGCGTGGGTGATGTCTTAAACCTGGGGGAAGACTCCAACACAAGGCTGGACAATTTATTTTTGTTTTTTCATTGTAGGATTGATGGTTGAAGAACAACACACTCTATGTAGCTTACACACACACACACACACACACACATATATATATATATATATATATATATATATATATATATATATATAGAGGGAGAGAGAGAGAGAGAGAGAGAGAGAGAGAGAGAGAGAGAGAGAGAGAGAGAGAGAGAGAGATGCTGATAACCACCAGGAAAAACAAATGAAACACGGTAAGCCCCGAGTGCACTTCCGTGTTATCGCTTCGTCATGGGCGATACAGGAATGAGATCATCTTATTCTTGTATCTCCCCTGACGATGGGATTACACGAAAGTGCACTTGGACTTATCGTGTTTCATTTTTCCTCTCCTGGTTATCAGCATACACTGGATCATGCTCATCTGTGCGACCTACTACTATGCTGTGTCTCGTAGGGCGGGATGGCGCCGGAAATGGATTGAAGGCAAGCATGAATATGTTTATGTGTATATATGTATATGTTTGTGTATGTATATGCATGTATATATGTATATATGCTGATATGTATATGTTTGTGTATGTGTATGTACATGTATGTATATGTATATATGCTGATATGAATATGCACGTGTATATGTCATTTTACGTATATATATATATATATATATATATATATATATATATATATATATATATATATATATATATATATATATATATATATATCCAAGAACGTCACCAAGGAAAAACGGTGTGGAAATATTACGTAATTTACGAACAACGGGAAAGGAGGGGGAGACATCTCACTAAATCTGAAAGTAATTGCAGTTTTTTCTTTTTTCTTTTATAAAAATCAAGAATGAGAACTGAGTCTTGTGAGCTTAAAGTTTAGTCAAGTCCCGATGATGTTTGTTTTACGCTCCGATTTGAGTTTGATTCCGAGGGGCGATCTTCTTCACACTGAGTCTGTAAAGATTGTTGATGTGAACATCAAAGAGCTTTGTTAGTTTCCAATAACCCGCTTAAGTCAAGAATCGGGAGTGATTACGTCGAAGAAAACTGTTGACTATGTTAGAATACACGATGCAGGAGGACCATAGATTCAAAGACACAACGCAGGAGTTTCACTGTGAGCAAGTCATGATACTCCTCATCCTCCTTCTTCGAGCAATTTGAGAACGAACATGAATTTCCAAAGACTATCGGATTCACCTTGAGCTCTGCACTTGGTGATCCATTTGGTAACCGAAGGGATCATAGCCCAACATGTACTTACTCCTCACCATGGAACTGTTGCCTTTACCCCCAACCCTTCTCTGAGGCTGGTCTCAAGCGGTACACCTCTGAAGAGACTTCATGTTGATATGTTAATTTGCATGTAGTAATCACCGTGGCTTGGCGCTGGCTTGGCTGGCAGGCACCAGCGGTAAGTCATCAGAGGTGCTGGGTGGAGGCCAAGGCTCTGCTGACGCTGCATAATTACACATGTTGCCACACTTCAGCAACTTTATAAAGTGGTCATTAGCGCTACTTGATGCGCCTCATCCTTGTTGATTCTGCTTTATGAAAGTTTTGGACTCAAAAGAGGGTCATTCACGCGGTGTCGGGGGACTTTGCTTGCAGCCGAGAGAGAGAGAGAGAGAGAGAGAGAGAGAGAGAGAGAGAGAGAGAGAGAGAGAGAGAGAGAGAGAGAGAGAGTCCGCGGATCCTCAAAGCACGAACGCGCGAACAGCCAGGGGGTCATGTGCACCAACACGCACGCGTTCGTAAGGGGTCAACTATAGAAAGGAAGAGGAATTACGCGAAAAGATGAAACAGACACGAAATATGGAAAAGCAAGTGAGAACCATGGTAATCACACAGTGACGCACACGGTTCAAGTACCACGGCCACACTCTGAACCATGGGATCCACATACGAAAGCACACACAACCTCGGGATTTACGGACGACAACACATACAGCCATGAGACTCACGTACGAAGATGCACCTATCCATTGGACTCACGTCCGTGGACTCATAGAGACTTGGGATTCACGTACGAGGCTGCACACAGATGTAGGACACACACACACACATAGAGATACACACAGCCTAAGAATTCACGAACGTAGATCCACATAGCCGTGGGACTTACATACATAGATACATACATAAACGTGGGACAAACAAATGTATCCATGGAACTAATATACAAAGACATATACAGCAATGGGAATCACGTGCGAATAAACACACACACACACACACACACACATACACACACACACACACACACACATACACACACACACACACACACACACACACACACACAATGTCCCTCAAGGCATCTCGAGCCAGACACTCAGCAGCACCACAGAGCCCTAACGATAGTGTTGCTGACAAGAAGCTGAGCCATAAACACAATAACCCAACTCCTCTGGCTTACTAAATTTACCTTTTTTCTTTCGGGTTCCATCTTATTTTTTTTTCCTTTAAGAATTAGACGAAAGTCTAGACATAATCGAGACTAGGGACCCTCCTGGGGTTTATTTCTCCTCCTGACTCGTCCATATAGGATGAGATGTCGTCCAGCAACGTGTAAGCAGACTTATACAAATACCTCCGAGTATTCCAGTCTGGGTAAATGGTGTGAATTCATGAAGACAAAAGTGAACTTCGACTGGACAAAGAATGATTCATCGAGTTCTTGGGAGCCGCCATAGAGAACCGGCGAAGTGCGTAATGTTTCGTAGTCGATATATTCGTGTGGTGGCGTTCGTTTGTAAGCCTGGCATTTATAGTCTAATATCTTAGGGGGTGGACGCTTACAGCTCGTACGTAACCTTAAAGCTGATCTGTTGAGGTCTTAGATAATGGCCATATCGCACGCTGTTATCTCTCGTATGCAATCCCAGCGTTGATTGACTGATACCTCAGGACTTTAGACTTTGCATATAAATTCTCTGTCTTGATTGGTCCGTGTCGCTCGAAGTGGTTAGTTATTTCAGCAGTGAAGAAGGACACTGAGGATGGAGAGAAAGGACGAGTTTGCCAACACAGTGAATGAAAATGAGAACACTGAAGGACAGGAGAATTGCCTGGGAGGAGAACATTGCTAGGAGTGCCGTTTGGAGAACAAGAGTGCTGTTAGAAGGACAGAAGGACAAGAACAGCAACGAGAACACAAAGACACAAGGAAATGAACAAGAGACCCTTTCAGGAGGATCATGATATACGAGGAAAGACGTAAAGTCAAGAACACATGACAACAAAGGCTCGAAATACCTTCGGTAAAAAGGCTTTCCTCAGAGCAAAATCCTTCAACGAAAACACCAACAGGTCAATGAAGCCATCCTACAGAGCCTTAACAAGAGTCCTAAAATCCTTGAAAGGAAAAGGATCACTCCAAGCACCAACAAGGCGCTCTGAAAACTCCTTTAACAAAAGAACGATCTTGAGCACCAACACTGACACGGAGAATCCTATAATTTGAACATCACGAAGATCAGGAACGAAAACTATTCCTTCAAAGATAGCGTCAAAAGACCACGTTGAAGAACTCTTCACCAACAGCACACTGGCGGAGAGTCTCTCCTTCATCATAGCTTCGTATAGATCACGAGAATGCCAAGAAAGAGAGAGAGAGAGAGAGAGAGAGAGAGAGAGAGAGAGAGAGAGAGAGAGAGAGAGAGAGAGAGGATTTCAGGAGGAAGTAGGTCAGGGTCAGTTGACCCGGCGTCAGTTCGTCTCCCGTGGTGAGAAATGGCAGACAGTCCGAGCTAAAATGTCGGACGCCGTTGTATGCTCATGATGCACTAAATTTAATGCTTTCTGTCACACACACACACACACACACACACAAGTTGGCTGCTGGCTTTCATTCCACATATACAAGCTCTCCATCTCACACACAAAACCCTGCACGACATAGAACTCGTTTGTCGTAAATCAAGAGTTTCCGACTATGGACGATAAGTGATCCTCCTACTTTCTAGCAAGGTCACGTCGTAAGTACTCGCACGTAAGTACTCGCATGTAAGTACTCGCACGTAAGTACTCGTACGTAAGTACTCACACGTAAGTGCTCGTCAGTAAGTACTCGCACGACGTAAGTGCTCGTCAGTACTATTTGTGCATGGGGTGTTAGGTACGTGAGAGCTTTGTCATTCCGGTAAAATCTCAGCGTAGGTATTACATGATGATTCTCTCTCTCTCTCTCTCTCTCTCTCTCTCTCTCTCTCTCTCTCTCTCTCTCTCTCTCTCTCTCTCCACAACGAAACCCCCAACCTCATCATTTTGCCATGATTCAACCGAAACCTACTCATCATTCAATCTGAACTGATGCCGAAATCGTAGACGCATCAAAACATCAGCAGCACGTCAGGTAATTATATTCTCTACCTCCAATAAGCTCATTCCTCCCCTAGTCATTGAATGGCTAATGCATGGCCTTACCTCCCTGACTCCTCCCACCGCTACGGGAACTAATCATACCCCAATCAACTCTTGTTTACTGTCGGCCTCAGCTAACACAGAATGGACAAGCGAGGGCGTGGGAAACCTTCACGAACTAATGGTCTTCTGTAGACCTGAGCTACATGTACGTACATATACGCTGAGGGTGTTTAAATATTTGTTTATCCTAATTAAGTAAGTTTCATTAGTTGAATCCATTCCGCATGGAGTGATGTAAATCCAATTATAACCCAGTGACAAAAATGGATCGGGAATAGACTTCATTGAGAAAGGCATGGCTTAGGGTTAGAGAGGATACACCCTTGTGTATAGGGAAGAGTGAGGACGTATACCACCACCACAATCTTGGGAGTGATGTGCGTCTCAAAGCCACCCAGGGAGACACGACACTTCAAGTCATAGGACACTTTCTCGAGGAACCAGAGGTGAAGATGAGGCACTGTTGATGAACGATTCACATCAGATCAATGAACGTTTTATTCTCCGCCAAAAGGATGCCACTCCCCACACTCACTCCACCCCTTCAGAGAACGCCATGGCACGCACGCAACATAACGCCACCTCACGCCAAAAGAACGCCACTCCGACGCAAGTGGTTCGCAGGTCGCTTTGAGAGAGAGAGAGAGAGAGAGAGAGAGAGAGAGAGAGAGAGAGAGAGAGAGAGAGAGAGAGAGAAACCAGCAAAAAAAAGGAGAAAAAAAGAAGAGAGGAGTAAAGAGACAAAGAGATTTGGATAACTTTTCCTTTCTCAAGCACACATACGTCACGCCTTCAGGGGAGGCACTTTGCCCTAATCGCCAGTCGGCCACCGAGAGACGCCACACAAAGGAAGACTTACAACTTTATAAGCAACACCACGACAACTTTAACAAGCTTGGGGGAGAAAAAGTATTCCGCGAGTGGAAACAAACCTCACGTCTCTAAAACTCTCTTGAGAACACTGAGCACTCCAGAGGGATGCAACCCAGCCAGTACAGGTAATCCAGAGAAAGTTCTGATGTGTTTGCAGAAGAGAAAGAGAAATCTTATAATCATTCTAGCTAGCTTTTATTTTTTACATCTTTATCTAAACGTCGTCTGCTAAAGTTATGCTAAGGATAGCGATGTTTTGAGACATCTTTTGTGATTAAGTTATTTTCATCTAAGGTGATTATTTTTATTAATGCCTTGTAGCTTTAGGAAGAATAGGTCACTCAAAATCTACATTCGAAATGATGGCAGTTGTAGAGCTACAAAATATGGGCGGTACAAACATGTTTATTTCTGGAATATCATTCCAAAACAATGACATGCTAATGTTAAAAGAAAAAGAACACTTTTAGCTTTGAAAAGGTTATAGGATTATGTGTAATATGATATCCTCAGTGAATATCTATAAAAATTCGGTCGATATTTTAGTCTACGAATGGTGCCACAGGCATAGTGAAGAGTAGGTGTGGTTGATAGAATTATCTGTAAAGAAGGTATCAAAGATCCGTCGGTTGGTGAATGCAGTAGCTCAACAAGGCACCTTTAACGACACTAGCAGCTGATAACCTAACTACCCACCGAACTAAACAACCTCACATTATGATTATCAGATGTCCAAAGAAACATCCATATCAGAATTAAGTGGCTGGTAGTCCTCAACATCTTTTTGACACCTTTTATTTTTTTTCTTTACAAATCTTCACCAGTTTGACGTCTGTAGAACAAGAGTATGAAAACAGAATAACATTATCTCTCGTCACAGAGCTGTTTATCGCGGACAGACAAAACCCAAACAGCAAGCGAGAAAAAGACCTGGGGAGATAACTCGTTTGGTGGGGAGTCAAAACATGATTCTTCCCTTTAGAATAGAATGACTCACTGTGTGGAGCAGGGCATTCGTGCGTTGAAGGCCTTCCCAACATTAGCATAACTTCACGACTTTCAGAAACTCGTAAAAGCATTCAGATCCGTTTAGTTCAAGAACAATAAACCCGGAGACAAGCGCTGGAGAAAACAAAAGGTCTCAAGATATTTCTCTTTGTAATACCATTTTCAGTCCTTATGGAAAATGAAGGCTTTATAGCGGCGAAGGAGGAGATCAAGACACTATGATTCAAACAAGATGCTATGAAAGATGAGTTGATGTTAGATTAGTTATTACAATCAATAGGAATATTGCATAAAATATTCCAATACCATCATAGGATGAGCAGCGAAATGTATACTACCTCAGGGATAACGTAAAGCAGAAACTATTTTCCCCCCGAATCCTGGAAAAGCGAAGGCAGCCAGTTAACGACAGGGAACCCCCACAGAAGCTTAAAACATTAGGACCTGGAACACCAGTACCCTTTTACCCTAATCGGATCAGAATCCTTCGCCTCTGGAACAATAAGATCATTCTCGAATTTTCTTGATTACCTTCCCCTCTTAAAGTGATCGAAACTTTTGAACTACCCCTCGAAGCCTGCTTCAGTAGGGGGAGAGAACACATGTATCACAGGTTTGTCTCCTTCCTCGAGAAACAGACGGAATTCTATAGATTATTGTCACAGATTTTTTGTCTCTTCCTTCCCAGTTCTGCAGGATATTAGTTTCCAAATGCATGACGATATCTTGGGTTCGACACCCATAAGTATGGACGCTCCTCGTAGTGAATCGCAAGCTTGACAGCAGGATGTCGTAAAGACAGATATGACAGAAAAATGAGATAAATTCTACATTCATATGTCAGATTTTTTTGGCTTGCGATCTCTGACGTAATCTTTAATGTCATTGGTGTTATATCTTTCATTAGATTCACTCTCTGATATACCTCTTCCGTGGAAAGGATCTTATTGGCTTGAAGCATAAAATGAATCAGGTTCGTTATCTATACATGTAAATATATACATATGCAAATATGATAAATGCAAATCAGATAGATGGGTTACACTTGTAGTTTAGTCTTGTCTTCCAGCAGGATGTATTTCCCAACCATATCTAAGAAAGCTGAAAAGTAAAACTATTTTCAACCGTAGGTTAGTGGTTCAAGGCGTAAACTCAGTTTGGCTCGGTAGTTTTATTCATAAAGTTTACACTGTTTAATACAAGAGAGATCACTGTTGCTTGCAGGACCGTACATATTTGCATTGGGGTTTCTGTGGTTCGTGTTTGTCGATATGGATAACCAGTGATTATCTGACAGTGATTCAAGATGGTGTTCTTAGCTATATACTATAAACTATTCCACAAAGATATTGGTAAGTAAACACGTGTATTAACAACATCCACTCAAAGAGGAGAGAGAAAGAATGCTACCTATTTCATCACAGTGGTTTATTTCGGGACACCGTATCCATTGATCATGCAATACATTTCAATGCGACTAAAACCCTCACACACACAAGTTCTAAGATAGAAAACAAAGGGTAGTTAAAACTGGCTTCCATTACCTTTACAATACGCACTTTCAGTTAGTCTAAATTAGTCAATCCTTTCAAATGGAAGTTTCCAATCCTGGTCCATTAGCCAAGATTAAGGAATTAAAGAAGGCAGCTTCAGGCGCGAAACCCAACCCCCAACTCTGCCAGACCCACGTTTGTCGAGGATTTCCTCTTTTTTTTCTTCTTATTTCTAATCTTTTAACGTCAAAAAGTTTTGCTCATTTTAGTGTTATCTGAGTAAATGTTAGAACACCCCTTTAAAGTGGGGGTCTGCATGTAAGCGAGGCTTTTTGATTGGTTGAGGGACATAAGTACGACTTATTACTGGACGTTTATTGGTTGAAGTATAAACTACATGCGTAGTCAAGGTGGTTTGAGAATTATCCCCAACGCGTGAAAAAGGTGTCAAAGATCTTTGACTTAGTATATGTTTCTTGACGTCCATGGTCTTAATGACCCTAGTAGTGGATGGACCTTAAGCCCAAACAACAATGTAATCAATTTACCTAGTTGAAAGACACTCAAACAATCATCGCTAACGTTGCTATGACCAATGATGAAGCAGTTTGGTCAAACGAACCATCTTCAGATCCTTAAATCACCGTTTACTAAATATGCAGCATCGTTTTTTTTTATCATTTTTCTTCTTTATATACTTAATAGTAAAATCATTTTGGTACCTTTGTCTTTGGACTGTATCTTTGTTTAAATCGTGAACGAGCGAATGAGAAACGATAAGTGTTCATTATACACGCTTTAAACTCTCCGTTTAGAGACAGGGTTCGTTCACCACATGTTCGATCTCGTCTCGCTGATTCGGATCATCCTCAACACGCGAAACAGTACAGTCTCATATTCTAGTGCCATTTGACTGCTTCTTATACTCTTTTCTAAGTATTTTTTTTCGCTGGACTAGATCCGTATGCTGAATAGACAGATATTGGCTCGGCAGGATAGATTATTCATGCATGTGGTAATGTCAGAGACGGCGGGGTTCGAACAGGTGAATCGGGCGTTTCAGAAGCTCGTCCTGCTATAGGGTCTGAATACATTTGCCTCTGGGAAGGAGTCATTTGATTTGAATGCTCAGTTCGAAGGTTCATGA
The DNA here is from genome assembly GCF_036320965.1 of Panulirus ornatus. Classification (NCBI taxonomy): domain Eukaryota; kingdom Metazoa; phylum Arthropoda; class Malacostraca; order Decapoda; family Palinuridae; genus Panulirus; species Panulirus ornatus. The sequence goes on along the minus strand of NC_092253.1, from coordinate 5,481,742 downwards.
TTGGTGTTTCGAAAATGAGGGTTCCGCCGAACTTTGGTCCTCGCGGTCAGTTGGCTTCTGGATCTCACAGAGCACAGGTGACAATGGTGAGTAATATGAAAGTTTCTAGCTCTATTTCTTGATAGGTATTTTTTTGTAAATTGTGGTGAAAGGTTAATGGCTGAAGGATTTCATAAACGTATGAAGTTTTTAAGGTCAAGAATGCGTGATTTGATAATGTATTTGTGGACCTACGCTTAATTGCCGGGATTTCATGCGAAAATTTCCGTTTTGTTAGAATTTAATCACAAGACTTCAGATTAGGCCGTCTCTTATAAGCCAAGGTGTTCTGTGCTGCAAACAATTTAATTCCTTTAGTGTTGCTCATTCAGCAAACTAAACTTGATAGTTTTTCTCGTATTGGATTTTATTTTTCAATTCACGAGTCTTAAGGTTGTAGTTTTTGCTTAGTTTAGAAGCGTCAAAATTTCGTGAGATGTTTGTCTTGATTTCAATCAAATCATTTGAGCTGAGTATACACTATTCAGTATTAAATATTGGTTTTTAAGATTCAGCAACATAGAAAAATTTTATGGTCATAGGATCGCATTCATAATTATCTAGGAAATTCACTTTGCAACTTGGTTTCACCACAAGGTTTTTTACATATAGCTCCACATGTAAAAATTTTTTTTTAGGATGTCGAAAAAGTTGTGCCACAAATTACTGGCAATGATTAAATTGATCAAAGCTATTTATCTCCGATCTTGGGAGTGGCATACTGTGATGTATGACTCCCAAAGGCAGTATACTGAAATTAATCTAATACTTTGATGCTTCCCATAGTTTGTGTATCGGCAATCTAGGATTGACAGACATAGGGCATGTGCTTGTCCCCCGTAGTAAAACTGAAGGTAAACCATTTTTTTCTTAGGTCTTGGCACCGACTTCGCCGGCTGGACGTGAGGGGAACCACTCGACCCACAAAGGTAGTTAGCACGGTCTGTGGTAATTGTAATTCGTCAGCAGCAGTTAAGTACACCAGATACAGAAGTGGCTGCTAACCTTCGCATCACCAGGGTGAGGTGCATGTACCATAGTATATAATGTAGAATGTGGATGTTTATGGCTGCGAAAGGATTTCGCTGTAGTCCATTATAAGTTCAAGTATCTTTTTTTTTTTTTACAATAAAAACTAGTGTTTTATAGGTGTATCTCTTTAGTTGTACCACCTTCTTACACGAGTGGGGGAAACTTTTCAAAAAATGGATGATTTGAAAATACATTAAAAATTGGCTATGTAGGAATTAGTTCGGCCATATAGACTTTTCCCTTGAATTACCTTGTATGTCCTTTTTAAAGCTTTTTTAGGGAAAAAAAAATTAAGGTGGCGTAACTTTAACCATGTTTACGTATGAAAATTAAACTTTTAGTGTAGCCTTCTGGTTGGCATGTGCAGACTTCCATGTTGTGACTTCAAGAAGTTTAAAGTGCGGTTCACAGATCGAATAAACTGTTGCTATGCCTTCTTACCTGTGAACCTTTGTTGCAACAGTTTAAACAGTCTTTAAAACATCTTATTTGGCTATTCTCTTTTTTTTTTAGGAAACCCTGTGTAACACAAGGCAAGTGTAGGATGTTCATAACCAACTTCACTGAGAAACTTGGTCCGGTCAAGAGAGGATCAACCTCACATTGGTAGGTTTGTTTTCAGTCTTAAACATAGTTTTAGAGCAGAATCTTCACTATCGTAAATCATTTCGCTCACCCTTTTATGATGTTTACAGAAACCTGTCCTCTTATGCAAGAGCTTTACGATGAAGGGGAATCTATGGACGTTAGAAACTCTTCTTGCACTGCACCAAGAACTGGTAACGAGCATATCCACGTTGAACAAAATGGAAGGTGAATTTTTTTTTTTGCCTAATGAAATTACATTAATGATCCGGTCTAATTTATGAATTTTGTAGTTTCTTTGACTGCCTTTTGAAATTTCTTGTGTAGAAGTCACGAGATAGTGGTTCGTATGAATGGAGGGGCGTCATGGTTGTCGCCATGGTTTTGTCACATTAGCTGGCATGAAGACTGGGTGATAGCAAGTATGATGAAATCATGGTAAGATACTGAAAGGTATTTTGTATTTTACATAAAATTTTCTCTGTAGATAAATGGTATGTAGACATGCCTTAGATGGTGTCTCGTTGCACTGATTAATAAATGAAGATATTTGATACTTTGCATTTGATATCCATTGTAGTTATTGTAGATTTACCCATGAACGATGCTTGGAAAGTATCTAGTTGACATTTGTCTATAAGGGCGTTAACCAATTCAGAATTGTTTGGTGCACTTCTACTGCATAACATGACAATGCTTACAAAACCTTGCTTGCATTTGAATACTGTATCGCCCTTTAAGAGAAACTAAGTTGGATAGCTAGTTTGAATCACAAAAATTTGAAATTTTCGAAATAAATACATGTACTATGAATGGCTTTTATTAGTTTAGATGAAAATGCATGACAAAATGCTGCATCAAATAAGTTAATATACTACAATGTTGTGCAAAGTTAAGCTGTATTGACGGGAAAAATATTGGCGTTAAAAAAACGCAAAACATGGTAGTTAGCAGTGAGGAAAGCGGCTGTAACATATTTGTAAACATTTTTATTGAATGTAATCAAAATGCGACATTTAATTCCTCAAAAAAACAGCTCAATAGATCTACTCTCTAGTGAAATTGTTACAATACTGATCCTGAATGGACAAGCTTGTAAGACTGAAATATATCAGTTTAGTATTTTTTTAATATAACCTACTCTTTTATGTCAATGTTCTTTGGATACACTGTGTTAAACATTATCAAAAAATTCAAATTTGCCAGTGATTTTTTTTTTTCCCTCCCGCACCATCTATTCCAAACCTATGGTGACTAAAATCTGACAACTGTTACAAAATATTAGTTTACCCAACTGAATACTTGCTAAACATTGAACCTAGAAGTTCTAAACTTACAATAGCTTTAGACATCTGAGCCACCTCTTGCTTATCGTCAATTAAGAAAATTTGACACGTTACTGGAAGAAAAAGAATGTATTTTTATATCGTAATATAAGTAGTTGTTACTGGTTATATTCAAGATGTTGCGTTATCCAAAATGAGCTTCTGTATAAAGATTTGTACTTTTTAGCTTTCCTAAAGACTTTAAGTAGCTGAAGTTGACGTAGGTGTTGTATTTAACCATAGTTTGCCTCGCGTGAGCCTTTCTAGATATTTTTGTGACTGTCACTGATGTATGCATGGGAGGTGGTTTTAACTACTGTCTCATTATATTTGATTTCATGGCCACTACGAAAAGTTTAGAAAGTGTCCCATTTAGTAACTTAGTGGAAGATGAAGGAAATTTACTTCTCTCCCCAGCACTCATGAGACTGGTTAATTAAGGATCTTCCATACTGTCAGCGTCAATACACCTTCGTAATCCTAGCTGGGCATCTCCCTTCCCATTATTGCTGGAAACCCTAACATCATCTTCATTAGAGGCTTAACCCCTTCCCCTTTAATGATAGAAATTTTCCTCCTTCCAGGAAATTTTCCCTTCCTGGGGGTTTTCCAATATCGGGTTTCTCTGATTATTTTCATTTTGTCATGTTTCAGCAATATTTCTAAATCCTCTATATAATACAACAAATAAAAGCACGATTGATCTTTTCATCATTTTGCTGAATCTTATGTTTGACGAGTGAGTCATCTTTGTATCAGACTGTAGCTTCCCTCTGCTCGACCAGGTTCTTGTGTGAGGGTGGTCTGTTCCTCATATAACGCTCCCAAACACTCCTTTACTCCGTTAATCCTTCCAATCCAACCACTCGTTTTAATCATCTCGCCAGCGTAGCCTTTTTTTGTCTTTGGTATTATTACATTAGAAAATCCTTTACCCCTTTAGGTGTATATCACCCCTCACTAGTAATCTCTCTGGTAGATAGCAGGTGGCAGGGAGCCATCGACCAAGGTGTATTATCGGTTCTACTAGCCTGGGTATCGGAAGGTGTTGCTTAAGGTAGCTCTACGATCCAACACTTATGGCTGCCAAACGTCTCTTTTTTGGTTCAAGGTATTCCGGGTTCTTCCTTCCCTCCTCACCCACACGTCCTCTGCTGGCATATTCAGTCCACAGATATCCACTCTCTCCTCACACAACACTTAAGAACACGCGAGAGACACGACTCGTTCTTCGTCGCTCTACATACATTCTCCTGCGGTGAACACGGCTCGTTAAGCCCTACCTTGTAGAAAGATCCCGTCGCCAAATACTTGACACACACACACATACAAATATATAGAACACACACACACACGAGCGCGATATTACCATGCTCAACAGTGTAAAAGCTTCTAAGTGATGGTTCGGAGCTTCATTACCTAGTGAGAGAGACAGAGCAACGACACCCGAGGGACAATCGCAGGACTGTCTACCGTGGAGATCGTGATGGAGGAGGAGGGACCCCCAGGCGTTAAGTACGGGACTCGGGTTCGTGAGGCATTGCCTCCTAAGGCTGCTTATGCCTCTGGTCAAACCCCGAGGATGTTAGTCTTTATGACCCGACTATAAGGCGAGTTACGACACTGTGTCGGATCACATGAGTTTCGAGTCGGGTCGTGATGAGCATAATGGTGATTGCAGAGAGAGAGAGAGAGAGAGAGAGGATGTGTGTGAGATGATCATATCGAAAATGGAGGAAAAAGGTTTGGTGCTTATACCTTAAGAGATTTCCAGGAGAATTACTGGTGTTGTAATTGGAAATGAATGATAGTTTAAAAACATATCTATATGAATGACCTTTGGAACATCTGTATAAAAAACCATCGCTTGTGAAGCGATAAGTTCTTCGTAGACCAACGATTTCAATTATCAATACGAAGAAAAGTTAGTGTACGACTGGGAAGAATAAACTCAACCTAACAGCATACCTTAATTAGTTACGCTTTGATGGGAAGACTTCTGTTTCCTCTTGTTGGACAACTCGGTTGTTGGTGGATGTAAGCTGTGCTTATCATAAGTGACCTTTTGGTAGTTTTACAGATGATGAAATATCCTGTTGATGAAAGTGTGTTCATATGTTCTCACCAGTGAACACTTGCTTGCTTCAGCACTGAGGCTTTAACGTACAGAAAGAGAAACTATATTAAAGTGACAGTAAAAGAAAATATGTATGAAATGTAGCTCTTAAAAAGTATATATATATATATATATATATATATATATATATACATATGTTTTACCATTAAAATCTGTAGTCTCCTAATCTTGTTTAATGGTCTGTGCTCGCTGGGAAATGTCATGTCCAAACACTATCAAATTCATTTTGATTGTAAACATATATGACTTGTGAAAGAAAAAACCGGATTTCTATTTTTTTTTTTTGCCCACTTCTGTGTTTAGATAGTAATACCACTTCGCTCTATCGTCAGAACTGTGCTCCGTGACTTTACGTTGCGTTTGTTATAGGATTTGATGGCTGCACGGTGTTGAAAGGGTCATTAATTCTGAATCTATTATATATTCGTTGAATTTGCCCCGCCAACAAATGCTTTGTATCATGCCGTCGATGTGGGGTTGTGTGTGTGCGTGTGTATATATATGTATATATATATACACTGGCCAAATTGTCATGACTTCCGAACGATTCATAATGTTCGACATATAATCGATCAAATGACACGGTAGCACTGCGTCTTTTATGGATACCATTTTTTCTACACAAAGCCTCCTGAAAAGTATCGACCAAATGCGCAAATCACTAATTAATCATAAATCATTAATCAATCATAAGATTAATGGTGAAAATTGCTCAAGAAGATGAACAATCATTGGCGTAGAAAGTAACGTCTTTACTATCAAGCAAGGACAAGAAATGTCTGCTGTTCTTGAACATTGTCATTATCCAAGACTTGATGTTTTCCTATGAATTTTAGTGTCCTGTGTCGACCTTCTGTCTACTGAATATGGTCATTACTCGCTTCCTCATACTAACTCTCACGACCGTCCTCCCACATACAACCACACACATATCCTCATTTACTCACGCTGACTCACACTATCACACACTATCGTTCCCACGTATATACACTCACATCTTCATTCCCTCATACTAACTCACGCTATCGGTCGCTCACATACACCCACACACACACACACATCCTCATTGTCTCACACTAACTCACACCACCACACCGTCACACACACAACCCACACAGACACGCATTTCCCTTCATACTTTCACATCAGCCTTAGTTACATTCGGCAATAACTTTTGTTTCTGAAATATTGGTTAGCAATTCAGACAATACTGCGCTATGAAGATTTTTACGAAGCCTTTATCAGTGAATCTAAACAGTTTTAGAATATACATTGCTATGACTAAATTATCAAGATCTGTGTGTATTTTTCTCATTTAAAGAGAAATGGTTATATGACCAAGTATCCCATTAGCCACAGAGACTAATGAGGGAGGGCTTTGCATAATAATGCCCCTGGGTAGAAATGGGATGATAATGCGAGAGGTGGAGGAGAAAGAAAAGGTCAATAGTGGGAATAATGTCTGTAGAAATTACGACTGTGTGAAGAAATGATAGGAATTATAGGATGAAAATAAGGAATTTAGTGGAGAAGAAACAGCCCAAAGTAGAGTTTGAGGGTATAGAGTGATTCTAAATGAGGTTATCAGAATAGATAAAAGAGAGAATGATGTAGATTAATACTACATGAGAAGGATGAAAGTGCTCAAAATAGACAATGTGCTAGAAAAATTTCAGACTGTTCAACATACATATCTACTGACTGATATGAGTAGAGGTATACCCATGTATCTAGATCATAAGCATTGACATATACATTCTCTTCACTTCCAACTGTTACTGTAAATACGCATAATTCATATGTACTGAGAACGAAGGAACCAATATTGAATCATAATGCTTTTCAGACATCACTCAAACAACAGTAGAGACTGAAAACCAGCGTAATCCTCTGCCTCCATAACAGGATCGCCTACAAATAGGAAACAATAGCTGCTATAAATCAATTGTAAAAACAATAGACCAAAAAAAAGAATGATAGGTTTTCCTACTCCCGCTTGCTGAGCATGTCACAGTTTTTTTCTTTATTTTTTTTCTTTTTTGAAAACGTTTGACAACGTTGTTTAAAACAATATTACACTTTCCCTATTTTTGCCTTTACAGCGGCAGGTAAAATCCCGTTGGAAACGTTTTATGATGACAGAGTAGAAACATATGGCCATCTAATTCTTTACAATATGTGACTAATTGTTTTTTTTATATTGGTTTATATTTCCATCATAGACTATAATGATTACAAATCGAGAAATAGAGTTAAAGTACGTGGAGTCTATCGAGGTGGAAATGTCTATGAGTAGCTTAAGACAGAATTGTAGTATGTATTATCCATCATTGCATTACCTATTATATACCATCACAGTATCTATCATCTACCATCACAGCATCTATCATCTACCATCACAGTATCTATTATCTACCATCACAGTATTTATTATTCATCATTGGATCTATTAATCATCATTTCACTGGAATATTTCTTTCACATGAAATGATTCTTGTAAAGATATTATAACCAGTACTGATACTTTTGAAGTATATATGCCAGAAAATATAGTGTAGTAACCGGACATTTTCGTAAATCCACCTTCTGTAGAAACAAGAGTAAATCATCCTACATTCTTTCCTCTCTATTCCTATTTGAAGTTTGATGAAAAGAAATTAACCAGTTACGAGAAAGATGCTTTTCCTACAAGTTGTATCAGTGACTTGTGAGAAAGATTTTGAAGACTTCCTTACAGAACTCCTGAGTTGATCAGCTGAGTTTCCTCTTGTGAAAGAGTTGATCAGTCTTCTGTTGAACTCAATTACAGATATATTCGAAGGATCAAAAGTCTCAAAATTACTTTTTAGAAAAGTGTCAGTGGACTGTAATGATTTGTGTCAAGATATTTTTAGCTAGGAGATTGCAAGTGCTCAAAAACGGGACAACAATAGTTTGTGGTTGTACGCTATTTCCCTGTGTGAGAAACTTTACTAAATTATCTAAGATGTCAGTTAACATCCACTCACAAATGATCCTAGTCAAGTTGATTTCTTATCAGATATTTACCTATTTCATTTATGCCTATATATCTTCTCTGTCTCTTTCCTTTTCTAGCTATCTGTTCTTCCTATTTATCTTTCTTAATATCTTAATATCTTAATATGTATATGTGTTTTTCGTCCGACATAACTCTCATGTCTCAGTATTTTTGTTAGAGATTTCAGAGAAGGATTTAGCAATTATCTGATACTTTCTAAAAACATACAGCAATTTCAGTATGATAAACATTAGGTGTATCCCTTAATATGGAGTGCTAGTAGATTTAGAATCAGCGAGAAATAAGAAACATCTCATGTATCAGCACAGGATTATGAGTAATATTGCCTCAATTAACACCAAGGACAAACAATATTGGTAAAGCGGAAATATCAGAGGTGGGAGGAAGGGGGAGGAAAAAAAATATCATGCCACAAAAGCATTTTTCCACACGATGTCTCCCAGTGGTGTGAACAGAGGCCAACATTTCTTGCGGCCCTTCCACTAAACTACGAATAGTGGCATTGCTCTCTATGTAGAGGTGTTGCAGGGAGTTGGATCGTAGGCTGGAAGAAAGTGAGAATCCACACCTATAACCCCTTTTAAACTTGAATGTTACAAGAGTGGAATTTTCACCCCATGTATGTACCAAGTGGGTATATATATAGAGAGAGGAAGCATAGGATTTCCGTCCTTTTTGTTGTTTGGTGCCTACAGTGCCTGTGGCTTGTACCAGTTCTGTCGTCTGTATAAACTCACGTGTCAAAGAGGTGCGAGAGAAGCCAGGGTTGTACATGCCGTGATACACGTGATGTAAATCGCAAGTCTGTCGCTACATGTCCTCAACGTCTGCTTACTGCCAAGCAACCAAGCCGTGCGTGTGTATGTCAAGTCGTGTGTGTGTGTGTGTGTGTGTGTGTAATCACCCACTTACCCAACTACCTGAAAACCCCCTTTACCATATTTCATCAAAATCTCTCTCTCTCTGTTTTATGTTAGACTCTTGTGAACTTAGGTGATATAGTTTGTCAAGTTGGGTTTTCTGTCGGCACTGAACTGTCTGTAGTCCGTCGGTAGGAAGATAGATATATGGTTGAGTTAAGGAAAATTGGTGTAAAGGGATTGAACGAAACGGCATTTCGAGAATTGGCCTGAATTTCTATACACTTTTTTCTTCTATTGGCAGGTCTCACTCTTTCTATTGATCATCAGGCACTATTTGCAACTGGTTGATCTGATTAATCAAATACGATTTACATAAAGAACTTGCTCTATAATCATGTTATTCTTACTTTTAGAACATACATCATTGCATGTATGATAAAACAGAACGAAGAGAATTTATGCGTTGCTTATAGGTCATCTACGAAATCACTTTACGTATCGGTTTATTTGGAGCTCCTCAGCTGGGATGAACCACGAGGGAGGAAGGGTGAGTAAGAGGTTAGCCATGTGGCAACACCACCGCTGTTGTGGTGGAGGTCTGGGGTTTCCTGTACTCCAGCTGGTCAAGGACACACAGGCCAGACAAGGGACGCGATAGAGACAAGGGACGCGATATGACTGTCACCTGTTTGGGTGAAGGGTTTGTAGAGTGTGGTGACGCTACAAGTCTGTTGTATACGGGTGTGGTAAGTGGTGTTTCGATAACTTCATTAAGATTATTATCCTTCTTTTTTTTTTGACGACTGAACTGGTCTGATTGATGATACGACTCAGGATAAATATTTTACAGATACTTTCACATATTACTCTTACCCTGATAGGGTCATTATAGTTAATACTGGTGTGCTGTACTTTTTACCATTATGTGTATCAAAGTATCTATTATTTTGTTTGCACCTGAAAAGTTCTTTCTAGTTCGTAACTTTTTTTTTTGGTGGGTTCCGACGGCTGATTACGTTGTTAATCCAACGTTAAACACCCCACGGTAGCTTGCCAGAGATTACTAAGACTTCCATTGTCCCCCCCCTCCATACTCGCCAGTGCCCCTTTTCCCTTCTTCCCCAGCTTGAGCGAGGACAGTAGCAACAACCAGCTCCTGAGGTTGTTTTAAACACAACTATATTGGGTGAGGTTATCACCTTACCAAGAAAGAGAGGGTGAGGTAGTCTGCATCTGCTTGAGAATTGACTGTACTTCTATAACTTACCTGAGGTTCAGTATAGTATGAAGTGAGGAACTGAAATAAAAAAAAAATATGTATAAACCTGACACTGAGGAAGCTCATCCCACAATCTGGATCAACGTTAAGCTAATCTCATTACAGCTCAGCAGGGTAAAGTATGGAGAGTTGATCGCTATACTGCTTATCTGTTCTCCTCCTCATGGTTGATAATTACACGTTGTTTTATCAGATATCTAAAGAACGAGAGGAAGATTCTTATACTACCTTGAACGACTACACTATTGTAAGGACATGTGCAATGGACGGGATTTTATTACAGGAGAATCGAAAAGGATTTCTGACTGGACAAAAATTTTTCTGTAGCTGAAATGATAAATAATGATCATATTTGATAACGTGTGTGTGTGTGTGTGTGTGTGTAAATAATGATCATATTTGACTACGTGGGTGTATGTAAACAAGCATATACTTGTTTATCCTAGGAAGAAACGAGCTTGCCGCCAAATTTCGCCAATCAGGAGTTTCACTCTCGAACCTGTAGCCAATCAGCGTAAGCCATGATTTATAAAGTGATGTACTTTTTATGTTCTCTTGACAGTTCGTGTTTTGATCGCGGGGTATGTAGGTGAAGGGCGGAGGCGTGTGTGAAATTTTCTTTTTATGGGGCGAATTTGTTTTTAAATTTGTTTTCATGAGCTAGAATTTATAGTGGAGAATTTTCGGATATCTACGCAACTTTTATATGGAAATATTTTTGGGTCTTGATATCAAAGTATTTGTAAACTATTCGTTTTTGAAATTGAAATGCTTCTGAAATAATTATCTTAAATTGCGTCTGTTTATATAGAAACATTACTACATTTTCTATACACCTTGTTTCTAAAATCATTTTTGCTCTATTACAGCATATCTCTAACACCATGGGTTGGGTTCTTCATTATCTCGTTCTCACATTCGTTCATCTTGCTCTTGGTAAGAAATAATGAACTTCTCTTAAATCTACTCTATAAAAAAACTATGCGAAAAAGATACTGTTCGTTTTAACGCTTCCAACATTGTTCATCGTTACAGGATCAATATCGTACGACACTTCGCCTTCTGTGCATGCAACTTGCTGTTACGGCGATGCCCATTACGATCATGGCGACGTAATTCTCACCCTACCGAAAATCTGCCTTCAACTCGTCTGCAACAATGGGAAGGTCGAACGCCATTACTTTGATAAACCAGGCGATGAGAATTGTAAGTCAATTTCCTTCGTATATCACCGTTTTGAAACTTGAGAAATTCCTTTTTCAACGCCAAAAAACACCAAATTTATTTTCTTAAATTTATAGCAATACCATTTATAGCCTGCGAGTTTTAATTTATAACTTCATTTTGCTTACAGGCTGCGAATTTGACGGGCAGCTATATCCAGAGGGAGAGGAGCTAACTGCCCAATGCGTTCCTATGGTCTGTTACAACAGCTGTTGGACCCCAGTGGGTACCATTGATGACTGCTGTAAGTCTCTTCAAACTTTTTTTTTTTTTTTTTCGAAAATTCCAATTTTTATTCGTTCTTAAACTTGATATCTTCGCCATAATTTTGCTTAATTTCCTCTTTGAATCTCCTTAGGTAACCACTGTTGCCTACATGACGACCCTCACATATACACCTTTGACGGTTACCAATACGACTGGCACGGCATTTGCAACTACTCCGTCGCCCAGAGCGACCTGACTTACTACCCTGATGTTGCTGTTTATAGCGACTTCGTCGCCTGCTACGGCCGCGCTTCTTGCCTCGCTCACACCACCTTCAAGAACGACCCTCACACTGTCATAACGCTCTTCAACGGAGCGGTCTTTGACGTAAGAAATTCCGGGAATAATTTCTCTAACGAAAATAAATGCTCTATACCTCTTTTATACATTTTTAATGGGTAAATTCTCTCTTCCAGCTTATTGTGAATGGCGAATCGTTCCACGTGAAGCCTGGCAAAGTTCAAACTGTGAAATCCTCCGCCGGGTGCCATCCTGTGTTGGTCTGGCGTACTCTCGTTGATCATCCTGATGGTTATTGTACCATGCTTCTGGGCTCCTCCAGACTAGTAGTAAGCTTAACGTTAAACTAAACGTAACAAGATGCATTAATATCTCGTTGATTTCGTAAACTTGTACATTTAATTTGTATCGTTTAAAATTCTGCCCAGCTCCAACACTGTCCTCATCGTCTGGATATTTGGGCCCATCCAAGCCACACTGGTGACCTGGATGGTCTCTGCGGACATTTCAACTTCTACGTGGACGATGACTTTACGAATAGAAACGGTGAAGTACACAACTTGAACTACTGGCCTCTGGCTTTCCCATCTTCCTGGAGAGTAAGCCAAAACACAATCGCTATAGTTAGAAATGCTTATGATTTCTGTGTATAACTTCTTGCTTTGCTTTATCTATTCATCTAAACTTTGTTAAAGTCTGTTCTTATCCCTTATCAATTGTTCAGTATTAAATATTCCTTAATCCTCTTGATACGCCCTCGTAATAACATCGTTTCTACAGACGGATACGCAAAGCGACTATTCCTGCAAAGCACCTTGTTACGACTGTCACCACGAAACTACGGTTGGTAATCGCTTGAATAATCTATTGAACGTTTCTGATATTGGTAACTATTCATAAAGTACACTACGAAATGAAAAATCGATTATCTTTGACAGTCTTTTTTTTAACAATCTTAAAACTGCTTTTTAGTAACCAATTTAATCTCTACAATAGACCAACCCATGTAACGTAACATCATACGAGTGGGAAAGGTACAAGACCATGTGCCAAGATTCTCTGGGTCCAATCATTGGAGACAATGAACAACTGAATACCCACATTAGTAAGTATCAATTAGCCGTATACAACGGTCCATGATTAATTTTAAAAGACTTCAAGATTTCTTGAATAATCTTAAAGACCCCATTTTAAATTTTGCCCCATCTTCTTTTCCAGATACCTGTGCTTTCGATGTATGTATGATCTTGGGTTACGGGGAAGACCAGAAGGCTGTCCAGTTTTGGCTCCTGGAACTCCAGAAGAACCTCAGAGTATCTACAGATATAATAAAGAAGACCAAAAGTAAGTTTTTGAGTTTGTATATTAATCTAGCATAGTATCTACAGATATAATAGACCCATAGTAAGTCTTCAGGTTTTGTTTAATTGTATATTTCTTTGTATACTAATTTCTTTATTTAATTCTTGGTACTTTAATTTCCTTATTCCTCTTTTCAGAGTTCAAAAAGACGGAGCACAATCAATATAGAAGTCCCTGAAAGCTAGGTCCATCACATACGAATCTACATAATATAGTTAATTTCGATATAAACTTTGTAAACAAAAAATGTATTTTTTTTGTAGAGGTAGCTCAAATATTTTAATAAAAAAAAATTCCAGAAATAACTTGGAGATTTACATAAATATACCTTTAGAGTTCAAATAGCAACATTACATCTTCAGTACGTAACCGTAAAACAAGATGTTCATGAACAATTGTTTTTTGACGCTGAAACCTTCCCCACTTTTAACTGACCCCATAACCTCTCGTTATATTCTGTTTGTCGCCCTGTTGAATTAACTCTTAATGAAAACACACCAGTCGGCTACCAAGAGTCGTCCTCTGTATGAGAAAATGATTCACTTCGAGTATTAAATGTTTCCGAGAGAGTTTAGCAATAAAATACCGTTAGTTGATCTAGCTCGGACCATTATTAGTTCATCTAACCATTGTTAGTCCATCTAATTAAAGTAGCAATGTTTGTCATTGCTCAATAACCATTGTTACTTGATCCACTATACAGGATTTGTCATAGCTTAATAATCCACTAATCACCTTAATCCTAGATTAGTAGATATAGTTTCTCGTTGAGTGGTTTATACTTTAAAATCTTCAACACAAATAGCCTTGAAGGGGACAGTGGTATGTTAGTTTCATTAAATTTTTTTATAATCCACCGTAACCTGCCCATACTGAGCTGTAAGAGGATGATGCACAGATTTGCTGGCGTGAAATAAATATGCACTGCAAATAGCGTATGTTTACAGTTGGTAACATAAAAGCATTTCAATACTTTCCCGTTAATAAAAAAAAAAATATAATCGCATGGAAATTGGGTATGATCCCCATGTGACAAACATAAAATATGCATGATACTACACTTTGCATGAATAGTAATTAAAATATTAAAGAGCCGAAATATAAGGACTTGACTATAGATGTCGATTACGCATATATATATATATATATATATATATTTCTTCAAAGGAGTCCATCGTGTGTCTACTAAGTGTAGCGCAGCCTTGAAGCTTTGGGAGTCCTTAAATAAAAGGTCTTGATTACAAAATGTACACATTAGAATATGCAGTGCACTTCGAAAATGGCAAAATTACCATTTATTGTGCAATTCGTCCAAGCTTGGTGGTACCTGACACTCAACATTGTTTGTCTGCATGTAGATAAAGCCAGTCAGTTGGCTCGTTATTCAAATAACGCGACCATGAGTTTCGTCTATTAAGGAGGTACCGCTCAACATCACTCTACAGATCCAGTATTTATAAAAAAAAACCACCAACAGGCAACAGAAGCTTGATAGATCGTCCCCACATTCGATTATGCTTATCTATTCGTATCTTTTGACTAAGATTCTCGGGTATGCAAACAACTCGTTAGTGAAATGGATGATACATTCAAGTTTAGACATTATTCAAGACATGGATTCTTGGTATATTCGCTCTCCAGGACACTAAACACATCATGGTACATTTTGTCTGTTCAACTAAGTTAATCGATGATCGTTTGTATATAATCTGCATTGTACACAATTATTAGCATCGTAGCAAAACTATCGTCAATTGTGGGAGATGAAAGAAAAATAATGAATACAGAAGTGTAACCTACGTCAGATATCCCCATAACTGTATGAGTGAATGAAATCATATGTATCTACACACACACAATCGTGCCACACACTATCAAGTAGAGATGTTCCTTTTAGCCTGAAATGTGAAGCATACATTGTTAAAATGGCGTCATCTACTGGCTTTCTGGAATTCTCAAACTGCGTGCAAGTATTAAATATGAAAACTGTACTTGATCAAGATTGCAATATTTTTTTCCTTCGATTTTGAGCTATAATCCTTGAATACTTTCCTCTTACGGGGACTGAAGTGCAAGCCGATAATTAGTTCTGGATATAATCATAAGTGAAGGTAAAGTACATACTACATCAAGGCTTGCCTCGCCTCCCCACCTCCTTAAAAGAAAAACTTTAATAGTCCAGGTTCTCTCTTTTTAAGCAGGAAGAAATCATGACCATTTCCTCGTTTTCTTTTTTTTGTGTGTGTGTGTGGAAAATCTAGGAAAAGTTAACTGTAATCAAGGCAAAGGTCAGCATTAAGATCAGGTCTTGATGGCAAGTTTACTTCAAGTGCAGGGAACCTTTTAAGTTCACAGGACAAACTGCATGGCCAGCTATAATGTGGTCAATCATTGCCATTATCAAATGAGACGAGATGGTCAATGTTAACATCATCTGATGAGAAGCTTCTTGTCTTTTAAGCACAAAGGCGTGACGACATGGCTGCCTTTGGCTTTCCACTAAGACGAACAGACAGACAGACAGACACACACATTTGATTATTATCAAATAACTGTCCAGTGTGACACCGAAGGTTCACAGTGTGTCACATGGGGAAGCCAAAGACGAACTGTACATTAAACAATAACATTAACACTATCTTACGAAGTTGTATGTACGATGTGGGCATTTCTTTCCCTTTGTTTTGGTGAGAGTTGAGGAGCTGCTGTGGTGGTGGTGTTCCTCTTGATGAGATAGAAATGATTCGCCACCTTCGTTGGACGCTGATGTCATGATGATAATACAGCGCTGCGTCATCTTCCCTCTTCAAGCATCACTATAAGGAAAGAAAAAAAAAAGATTTAAAAGAGTTAATACAGATTCAGGATGTGCTATTTATATGGGACATGTTTGCGTATCAGCTTCCCAGCATCAAATAGCTAAAGAGCTGAATAAATCTACAATTTTGACCTCTGAAGGGTCACTACAAAGGTAATATAGTAATCAAATGTTTCATTAAAGGTTTTTGACCCCTTAAGGACCAGAACAAAGGTAATATGATAATTGTTTCACCAAAGGTTTTGTATCATTAAGCTTAAACAATAAAATCAAGTTCTAATTCCTATAAAGAAACGACTAACTCGCTAGGTTGTGCAGGATGACCATCACTCGTTTTCCATGCACAAATATCCAACAATAGGCTTGTAGTTCTTGCCAGGTAACAGCGGGAGCTCTGACAATATTAGTTCTGTGGGAAAACCAGAGGTGACTTTACAATCAGTGACGACATCTGTAAGACTCTTGATCGTGGATGATTTACAATATCGTTCAATACACCGGTATCCCATTTTCTAAGGACTGATGTGGCGGCGTGGAAGACAGACGCACGTGGCAAGGTGAAAGTTTTTTTTTCATCATGTGAGGGATCATACGTCTGGCACCAGCGTGGCAATGTTTTGCTGCCTGGTGATGGCCACCACAGGTAGCCGGTAATTCTGGGGACTCCCACTGGCCTCCCTGTGGAACTAGTCCTAACGGTGGCATTTCCTGTGGGTATCGCGACGCCACACTGTTTGTTCTGGACGTGTCAGTCAGTCTCGATGGTCTTACCATAGCTACCAGATAGAAGGCTCTCAAGCACGTCACTAGCAACAGACAAAGAGGAGGCGATGTCTTAATGTGACCCCGCTCGACTGTGGTGAGGGACGACCACCTCCTCCTCCTCCTCCCAGTCTCCCCGATCCATCCATGGCCGGTGGAGTCACGCCACTGACTGACTCATTTGAGTCCCTCTGCCTCTCTGACGTCAGTGGCAATACGTCACTGGAAAGGTTTTCCCTCCCACAATGTGACACATGCCGAAGCTTCCTAGTATTCAAATGACCATCTAGGGGTATCAAAGGGGATTGAAGCTCATATTCTGAAACGCAAGTAATTTCTTTCCTTTTTTTTTCAGTGATGTGAGACTTTGTGACATCATTTGGGCAGATCGAAGATTTGCCAGAGAAAGGTAATCATCCCAGATTATGACGAGCCATAATGATGGAAATTATCATGTCTATGACCGGGAAAAAGTCGTTGGAGAAACTTAACACAATGGGATGCATTCGTGTGTATGTGCAGTGTGGCCAGTACATGTCCACCAAAGCCTATAAGACAGATGATCACTTGTTTTTCTTTTCCCTACACTCTCTCTCTCTCTCTCTCTCTCTCTCTCTCTCTCTCTCACCCACTGACAAAAACAAGAGTTACCTTGTGGAACCACCCGAGATAATGTCCATGAATATCCCAGCCCGAGCATGTGCAAAACCCATGACGAAATTCAGTCCAATTTACCAAGTATGAACGATGAAGAACAGACGGGTGGAGGGGACGAACAGTCAAATGACTGGCGAAAAGACGACGCCAAGAACAATAGAACAAACATCTGAACATGGGACAGAGGAATGTTGAACGAACTGACGGACGAATTAAAGAACGCATACAATTCCTTATCTCACAGTGACAGCCGAATATACACGTGTCTGTTTTTATCAGGTATATCATAAACAGTATAGCGGGTGGAGAGATATTGCTTTTCTCTGTCTGAACGAAGTCCTTTAAAGATCGTTTCCTTAATGGAGAATGCGGACGGGTACGCTGATCATGCGCAAAAATAGAACTCATTTTCGAGAATCATTGCATCGTTGTGACGAAAGATTTTATCCCCTGGATGTTACCTGACGCTGGCAAGATCAGCGGTAAGGAAGAAAAACTAGACAAGTACAGTGGGTGGTTCCACATACGCCCTGGAAAGTCCATATATATATATATATATATATATATATATATATATATATATATATATATGATGGTGTTACCGGGCGCCGCCTGCGTGAAAGGTCACTTTTCTCGAGGCTATGTCATCGGAAGTACACAGTCTCTTCGAAGAACTTCATTCCCTAAAAGTGTCCCCATATCTTTTTTTTTGCTACTGGAAGTAACACAGCCCTGGGTCGCAGGAGCCTACAACCTTGGATACACCCATCTTTGACAGGATGGACTATGAGACGGTGTGAGGCATAGTTTTGGGTGTATTGGATGAGCTGTTTATGGAGGACACTAAGAGATTCTTTTTCCTCTGCTACAAACCTGGTGTCGGTGAGTGGGCTGGGGGCTATGCGTTTGGTTACGTTCTTTGTGTTGTTACATGCGATGCCCCCAGAGTGGCTAGAAGTTAAGTGGCCTTGAAAAAGTGTACACATTATACTGTCACGCATATATCAGAGTAATTCTCAAGGTGCTAAGGTCTTTACAGCATATTACTTAGTCTGTACTCAGTGTCCTTGTGGGTCCACATATAGTCAACAGATCTAGTCTGGTGGTGCTTAATTTTGTGGAACAGTCTTGGGTCGCGTATTAAAACAGTTATGATATATATATATATATATATATATATATATATATATATATATATATATATATATATATATATATATATATATATATATATGAAGGAATATGAGGGAAGAGACGATAGATAAGAAATAAAGCAAAATGATCCTTTTACACATGCGTTGTTTCTTCCATATCATATATTTATTTTTTTCATGTCATAATGACCTTTAGCGAAGGTCAGAGCTGAGGTTATGATGGTGATTGGTGATCTGTTTGCCTCACTAGGGGTTTTCCTGTTACCTCGACTTACACATCACGACACCTATTGATCCTTCTTGCTTCTTCTTTTTCTTCCTCTTATTCTCTCTCTCTCTGTTCACTATCTCACCCTAGGATTCGTCCATTGGTATGTACAACAGCTGCAGATAATTTGTGAACATCCCTACCACAGACATGCTTACTTGTACGTATATATTTCTATTCCTTGGACAGATAGCCTATGATATCTTACGAGATATCACGTGACTCCAGGTTGAGATATCTCTTACTATCCTGGTTAGATATCCTATGCTTCCTACCCTATATATCTTATGTTTACTGCAAAGATATCATAAAGTTAGATGCTATGAAATATTACCCTTTCCTGTACAGATATTCTAAACAAATACTCAAAGTTCACAGAAATATATTCATGCTTTTTATCACATATATTGAACCTAAATTTTCTAGCACAAATATTCTATTCGTCCTTTAACAATCATCCTAGTTCTCTTTTCATATACAATCTCAGTTTTTCCCTATCAGTTTTTTTGCACTCCCTGTTAAAACTGTTAGGAAACAAGGTACATAGCTATCACTCGAGAACAACCATTATACAGCCTTTTGTTACAATGATACAGTGAAGAGCAGCATAGCGTTCCACTGAGGAAGTCGACAGTAGGTTTTTTTTTTTTTTTTTTACTAAACTCTTCGGCCTGTTTAAGGCCGTCCATGAACCCAGCTTGTATCATTTTAGGCGTCAGGTCATAAAAAAAAGTAATATTGTCTCCTACACCCTCATCCATACCACATTACACCTTCACTACACTCATCTGTACTAAATTACATCTTCACTACACCCTCATCTATACTACATTACACCTTCACTACACCCTAATCTATTCTACATTACACCTTCATTACACCCTCATCTTCACTAACTTGCCCTCGCACTCATCTCCAACATCCTCATTCTCCTCCAACACCACCTGAATTACCCCCACTTCGTGTTTTCTAGAACTTTTGCGCTATGATTAACCCTCCACCCACCTCCCTACTTCTGTCTTCCAGAGCTACCTCCCCCACACACCCCAAGTGTTTTTCCGAATCCAGTCTTCCAGTAACTCCATCCACTGCTTCCCCCACGTAAACGCACTATACTACCCACCCAGTCAATCATCCCCCCCCCCCGCACCCTCGTCCTCCTCTCCCCCTCCTCACCCCAAAACTGGTTTATTGCGCAGCAACTGACCAAGATGGCTTGGACTTTCCATTTGCTTAGAAAAATCCTCACACAGACACCACCACTCCAATTATGTACAAGAAAGCGGGATTTTTCCAGCTTCTCGGAACGGTGTGGAACCCTGGTCGTTGTCCCTAATGCTCGTCTCACTTCCGAGAATGGAAGTGGAGAGGAACACAAGGGCTAGACGTGCTGACCACAACCAGTTTTTTTTTTCACTAACCTCTCGTTTTTTTATTTTTTCTTTCTTTCGGGTTGGGTTCACGGCTCCCCGACAGGAACTGTAGTAGTGTCGAAGGAATAATCCCCAAGGTTGATTATTAGGTGGCTGTTGCCAGGTGTTGTTTTAGAGAGAGAGAGAGAGAGAGAGAGAGAGAGAGAGAGAGAGAGAGAGAGCGTGCAAATGCGTATAGATTTTCCTACTTTTGAGGGAACACAAGCTTACAAGAAAAGTGGTTCAGGGGAAATACATTGCTACAGGTACAATGTAGCTGTGGAAATACATCGGTGCAAGCAAAAGAAGAACAAATTTAGGAAATAAATCAGAACAAGCATACTAACTCTGAAACATTTAGTCAGTGCACACATACAAATTCTGAGGAAATACGTCAGTACGAGTACACATATTGCAACGAATATAAATCAGTAAGAACGTACTGAGGTAAAGAAGCATCAATGGAAATACACCGAGAGAGTGTATCACTGAAAATGAATACACTGAGTTCGAGGAAATGCGCTACCAAACTATATTTGTGCATGAGCACAAATATACTAATTAATCCTTCACCTCTGTTAAGTACATATCTATTTGTACCTACCACCACTAGCATGAGCTTCTGTATTACATTTGCTTGGATATCTGGCGCAACTTTGACGTTTACGAAACATTGTTGTGAATCTGTAACACATATCATTTAGTAACTATGTCATCAACAAGTTGAAGAATGATTTTTAACAAGGAATGGAACAGCACAGGTAATGATGGCAAACATTTGAAGTAAATTTCTCTCTCTCTAAATATACATAATATGCCTTATGCTTTTCTTAATTTTTTTTACGCAGTCCATTTTTGCAAATTACTGATGGATATATACGTTACGGGATATATTATTCGTGCAGATCTGTACATGAACCTTGGAGAAGGATTTCCTGTGGTTGGGTAATTATGTCTGTGTTGTACAAAATTCCCCAAGAAAAGCCACTAACAAGGGCTGTGTTGCGACAGGGGATTGCTAACAATAATGCTTCGATATACTGCACCAATTTCAGAGGCGGTAATGTTTACATCAGTTTTCCCTGTCACTTATAGTGAATTTACAATGAGAGTTGGCACACTGATTAACCATAGATCGATAATTTGTTCCACATATCTAAAATTCTGTTCGCCACAGAAATGCTCCTTTTCAAGTGATCAATATACATCAAAGAAAATATCTATGATAGGAAAACATAGCTGGTATGATATCTATCTATTGAAAGACGTTATTGAAGCTAGTAAGAAAAAGAAAATGCCAAGTCAGCTTTTTTTTTTTTCAGTGTTCTTGTAAGTAAATCGATGTCCGTCTAATAACCTGTATCTATAACAAACATAAACAAAAGTATTACGAGCTACAGCAGCCAAAAAAAAACCCTAGTAATAACAGTAGCAACAACAATAGCAACAACAGTTGTAGTAACACCAACAACAGTAACCAGCAACATTAATAACAACAAAAACAACAGCCACAACAACAACAACAACAGTGACTACAACAACAGTAACGACATGGCAAGTATACATCCCAACAGCCACTGAGGTTTCCTCTGATGGACCAAATGACCTTGGCTTTGAGGTGGGGGACACAGGAAGAGGATGATAATTGGAGTAATCGAGTAATAACAAGACTCCTAAACAGGTTTCACCTCCCCTCCAAACTCAGGTGATGTTAAAGAGGAATAAGACATCTGGGACGACACGAAAACCACATTACTACATGATTATTCTGATCGACTCTCTCTCACACACACATACATACATACACAAACAACCACGTCAGGACCCACTGGCGCTGCTAGCGTTTGAATTCCATTGTATTTGTATTCCTCTTCACGATGCAACTCTCGCACAGCTCGAGGCTGGTGTTGTGAAGTGGTTAATGGAGAGGATTTCATTAAACACACGAACTTAGAGCCGGGTTTAGGTAAGGGACTGGTGTTCAAAGTTCAAAAGTTTGCTCTCGATGGACAGTTATCATGAGGGGGTAATTGAATTACCGAAGTGCTTACATTAGCAGTTAGGTATTGATCTCGGCTTATGATTCATCTTGCAATAATATCTGACGATCGAAATGTTATTGTCCACGCGCGTTACTTTGAACCATCTGAAGAGTTTCTGACTTAAATAGTTCACTAAAAAAAAAAAAATCTATCTTATGAGGCAAATGGTGTCGTATACGCAACATATAAACGTTCAAGACTTGGGATCTACAGAAGCTTAACATCTTTCCCAATCTGTGACGACACTGCTCCATTAGTGTGTCTAACTCTACTGTCAACAACCAGGAGGCAAGCG
Source organism: Panulirus ornatus (assembly GCF_036320965.1). Lineage (NCBI taxonomy): Eukaryota > Metazoa > Arthropoda > Malacostraca > Decapoda > Palinuridae > Panulirus > Panulirus ornatus. The sequence goes on along the minus strand of NC_092253.1, from coordinate 5,458,941 downwards.
AATGTCGAATCAACTTGAGGGCAAGTGCACCAACACGCCACATAAACGCCTATGACCAAATCGTAGCAGATTTGGTCATAGAGTTGTGTGTTCGTACTTGTTGAGATTTGGTCACAGAGTTGTGTGTTCGTACTTGTGAGACCCACAGCAATTAATCCAATCAAGAGGACTGACGTGTAGAACATGGTAAGAATGCTTACCCTAAAAGAGAGTCCATTTCTCACATTGTCTACACACAGAGTCCATTCACCTCCTTCACCTTCAAAGTGTCCATTCACCTTCAAATGTCATCACTGAATTTCTTTTCCCTCATCTAAGAGTATGATGATGGCCGGCGGAAGCCAATTATAGGCAAAGACCTCCACGGTCCCCCACAACAACTCTTGTACGATAAGTCAGCGTTGAACGTATCCTAATCTACTGAACAAGGATCAATAATTCACTAAGAATGGCCATTTGTCCGAGAAGTTCCTTGTCACTCCCATGAACTGGCCTTTAGGTAACCATCGCTCATTTACGTACATGAGCAAGCTCAGTGATAGCCAGTATTCTACATAGTTTACCTCGGGATTTCATGAATTATATCAAAGAGCCATAAAAGATCTAGGTCGATGTCACTCTCGGATGTCTTTGCCTTTAATACGTACAAGGCATCATTTATCACAATCATGGTTGCAAGCCTAATTATGTAGCGCAAGTAGCTTTATATAGTACAGAGTCTCGCATTCTTCTGTGAATCCTTGGATCATTTTTCTACGAGAATTTTAGGGCATATATGGAAATAGTGAGAAATAGTCTATCTAGTCTGTTTTTTCTCGTCTCTGCGTGTCTGGTACTGGATACCAACCAATTTGGAGAGCAACTAACATTACACTCACCGGGGTTTTCCGCGTTACACACTAGCGGTTAGGTTTTCCCCCCTGCTTACCTCAGGGTCATAGTCCGTCCCCCAAGAGAGAGAGAACTAACTCATGGGAAGCAACGCTGGTAACAGCTGTCTTTATCGGCCAACGACATCGGCTTGTGTTGCGATATCTAATTGGAGGACGGTTCTGCAATGTCTAGAGTTTCGTTCTTTTAAATTAAAAAAAGGTGAGAGAAAATTCTTACGATCAACGCTTCATCCTAGGATACGGTGGGGGCGTGGTGGGGGTGGTGGGAAACGCGTACTGTAATTGCATCTCTAAGGACGAGGGTCACTTAAGCGTAGAGGGAGATGATGCCAATGATCCACCCCACTTCCTGGTCCAACCTTAAAATGTCGTCATGTAAAGAAGTACTCCTCCTCCTCCTCCTCACCCCCAGGCTTACCTTTATGTTATGGTACATCATTGGGCCTCAAGACTGCGAGGCCCCGTGCGGTCTGACCACCCTCAGTGACGTCACCATCATCATCATCATCACCAAGACTGCTGCTTGCCACACGCACACGTCAACACCACCCGGCCCCCTACTTCATCCAGGACAAGACGTGTCTGTCTGACGTTGTGTATAAAAGTTGCTGTCCTTCACTGGTCACAGGAATCGTCGCTTCTGACGTCTCATATCTGGCAAACCTGTATGGAGGGGGACAGAAAACCAGAATACCAGTGTATTGTTGTGTGTTAGCTGCTCCACAGAGTAGGAACAGGCATGAGCAAGCTGAGGAGGATTGGGAAAAACTTGCACGGCAGCCTGATACCACGACTTGTGCATACCTTCAGTGGATTTTATTTTTCCAATGTGGATGTTCTATTCTTTTGGCTTCCATTCTAGTTCTCTTTAAGTATAGAAGCTATAGGAATTACAGTGATTATGCTAATAACTGATCAAACTACTATGTAAATTAAAGTAACTCCTAATGATTGATTTAGCCACTATGTAATATACAGTATTTATGCAAATGATTGATCAAACCCCTTGGTAAGATACAGTTACTACTAGAAACTAATTAAGCCACTATGTAAAGTAAGATAACGACATTCATAACTGATCAAACCTCTAGTTAAAGTAACTATAACAATAAGTGACCAAACTATTATGCTCATCAAACCAATAGTTAAAGTATAGTAATTATACTAATAATTGATGGAACCACAACGTGAATTACAGTAACTATACCAATAATTGATCAAACCATCGGAAATAACCACTTGCTGATACGCAAAATACTACTGGAGAGGCATCTCTGTGTAGCAAGGTCATGTTGCCGCCACATACTAAGTAGCCAGCCAGATGCATGAGGACTTCGCTTCCTCGAAATATTGCGGAACGAAACGAGTCTACGTCGTCCCTATGATCCAACAAATGCCACTCACTCACTTCCATAAAGGAATTTGAGCGAATGAAAGATATATATATATATATATACATATTCGCTCTGTGCTAGTACACATGCACTGGAAAGAATTGCAGTCGTGAAGGTCAGCTCATACATACGGAAAAGAGCTACAGTTTAAGGCTAGGAAAATAGGTTTAGATATGTCAAGAAACAGGAAAGGAAAAAAGACAATGTTGAAGGCTAGGATTGTGTTATCGGGCCATCAATCTGTGCTGCAGAGATGTAGAGAAGGAAGAAGCGAAAATTCTCGAGGAAAAGTCGTTTCCTCGTGGTACCAGACTTGCGTCCATGAGCAGTCAAGGAAAGCCACTGTTTCTAATGTAAAACGAGTATCTTGTGAAACGAGTTTGCCATCACCTCTTCATTTTTTTAGGCACAATATGCACACATCTGCAAACATAGCTACATATTTCGTGTATTCTATCCCTGTGTGGCATTAAGTACAAGGTATTACGTATTCTACATAAGGTTAACGACTTATCCCTAACAGGAAAGCGAGTGATTACAGTTAGCGTGATAGCCATTCAGACAAATTGGGTCATTATCAAGAGGTTCTTTAACACCACGTGTATAAAGTCGAGGACAAACATTTCACTTCGAACGAAGCAAAGTCCTCTTTCCTCAGTGGGAATGTTGAAATATGGAATGATTCACCAATAACAAAAGCTTAAAAGTAATACCACACATATGTCCAACAAATACCTACTCTGAGTCCACAAATGACATCTTTTGTTCCCTCCATACTTACAATATAACCATTGTACTGCATCTTCATAACTCACCCTTTTGCTTCTTACTAATACTTCACTAATCTCTATGACGTCGATCTCTCCCACAATCACCCTTGACTTTGCATCACCTCGCATGCCTTTGTGGGATATTCCCTAAGCACTGGTGTATCTATGTTGGTCATTTTACAAGTTGACTACGAGCTGAAGTCTCATTAATAGTTTTATTCGGCAGATAGATAGACATCAAACTACAGTCACACTGCTGTGATCCTCCAGTATCATAGTGACACTTCCATCACCGTAACTTGCTATTACCTGTCAGAGCAATATGCAAAATGATAGTGGATGAGGGGATGACGAAGTCCTAGACTACGAAAAGAGGCTCTAAACAGCTATCACAAGTCCTCACCAAGTATTCAAGGCCTTTAAACAAGAGCAAGTGACTCACCACGTGAGACAATAGCACAGAGGCATGGGGAATGACTTCCCCCTCCATCTGATAAGCGGAGGAGGTGCGTCCCGCATCGGTGTGTGTGTGTGTGTGGTGTGTTTGTGTGTGTGTGGTGCTAGGGAGGGAGGAAGGCTGTGTGGTCTGGCAGCCGCTGCCGCAGTCTGGGTCAACGCTCTCGCTTACCACAACAGCGATATGGAAAATCCCGGTTTTTTTTTCCCCCCCCGCAGACGATGTTTCGCTTGGGGAGAACCGAACTGGCAACACGTTCTTCCTGTAGCTACTGTGGAAAAAATATATGTACCACAGATAGAGGAGTGTGTCGTAGAGAGGAAGATCCTGGACCTTGTATCTTTTCGGGAAATAATTATCACAAAACAAATGAGTGTTCTTTTTTTTTACTGGGGTGAAGTGTTCCCGCTAAATCCTTTTTGTACGCGTCTTGGATACAGGTGAATATTACTTTTATACCTCTCCGGAGATACGCACTTCGACAGGAATGATCTTTTAATGAAACAAAGAAGATTCTCATTAAATCTCATTCATCCCGTAACGCACTGTAGGTCGTCTGTCGACGTTGTTATCAAAATGCTGAATATCAGAACAATGAACAAAGCATCATGGATATCAACCGATAACTACGATCATGGTGTGATATGAAGAGGATATGCCCGAGAGATAATGGTAAAGTGATACATAGTTAATCATGAGTTGAAGAAACACCATTTCCCTGTGGACTATCTCTGCTCCCTGATAACGGACTTTTGACAATGGAGCTTGACAGTAAGATCAGGTTTGTGTATAAGTCACTACCAGCGTTTCGATCACTCCCTTTTATAAATGACTGACTAAAAATGGCTGATAAAAGTGATCTATTTCGTATCCTATGGATAAAAGCACTTTTCTCTCCAAGCAGACATAGACAGTGATAATGAGGTGATGTGGTGTAAGGAAACACAACAGGAAACTGTGGAAGGAAGCGTAGAAAGCAGAGTGGGTGCGGTGGCATGTAGAGGACGAGGGTTAATGTAGGAGGAAACATCATAAACAAACTTGCCTATGGGTCAGAGGAGTTATCGCCTGGCCGAAACCCGTCACCATGACCTCCCTGGGTCATTATACCAGCCAGTGCTCGTACAGATGCAAGCACTGCCCCACACCTACTGCCGTGAATGTCGTAAACAATCCACGAACAAGTGCCCAGCTAAACAAGCAAATAGCTTGGTTTCCTAATAGTTATATGGATGTCAAGTACTGTATTACTGTAACGTAACCAACGTGAAAATATTCATCACTTAATGTTCACCATAGAATACATAGATCAACACAGTATCACTACAGTTCAACGAGTATGCAACTTTACTTAATATTTACCATGTACGTCAAAGCAATTCGACTGCAGTTCAACCATTATGTAATTCTGTATCACCTAATGTTCGCCATTACATACATTTGTAAACACGATGCTTCTGTAATGCAATCGACATGTAGTAACTTTATATCACGTAATGTTCAACGAATCATCGATAGATGAATCATGTATAAACCATGGAATATGATCTGTAAACCCATTCCTGGAGCATGTAAATAGACTTCACTCGTGTCCTTAATCCAAGCGTAGAAGTATCCAACCCTATCTTTATCTTGAGCCCTTTTGTGATCAATTGATAACTATTTACTATCATAACCCCACAATTATGTAATTCGTCAACTGTGTATCTTTAGCCGAATGGCTGCTTGAAGCTAATAAATCGTTTTATCATCTATTCATCATTTATCACGCACACATCTACTGTACAAATAGATAATCATAGTCAGGTCATTACACTTAGACACACAGACAAACATTATAACACACTTCCCTCCCCTCACCTCACTCCTCTCTACAGATATACACACACACACACACACACACACAGACACACCCACGCTATACACAGACACATCTACACAATATACAGACGCACCCACAGACAGTTTCACGGTAACTCTGCCAGGGGCGCCGCTCTAAGGTTATGTCTTTGCCGGAGACAATGACACTCGCCCCAGAGCCAGAGGCAAGGGAATAATAGAGCGAGGGAGGAAATCCCATGTTCTAAATCGGTCACATCTCTGCTCCCACACCACAACAGTACGCTTCCTGTTCTAAGCTGGCCTGTTGCGCATCACGCTCTAACACGGCCTCTTTGTGAATGACTTGACGTAAATCAAGCATAAAAAGTCTAGAAACACCCACACACACACACGCAAACACATATTCATAAACGTGCATTTATACGTACATGTACACACACACATACACACAAACATATACATACATCTATCCCTATAAGAACTTGTCAATCATATGCCGAGTAGACAGTCTCTATATACATATGAATACGGCATTACAGGGGAGGACTGTAAGACTAAAGGGGGATAAAGGCAAGACCTGTTTGATTCGTGCATGACCAAAGGATAGTGATGATGGAACACAGTGATTCGTATTCGACGGTACGTCAGTGTAGTCTCTTATCTCTCAGTCTCCTGGGACTACCTACCTGGTCGGGAGCTACTTTGCACACGTCATGGAATCACACGTGAGTTGCTGGCAGAAGAAGAGTGGTTGGGAAATTCATGCAACTCGCTCGTGAGCTGCTGGTGGTAGCGCGGTTGGGAAATACATATATGAGCTTGAAGGCCAATCATCAAGAGCAAAAACGCCATGTCTCCCACCAAACAACTCAGGATCTCGGATTAATTACTTCATATTTTTTTTTCTCTCATTCTTCTTTTCCTTTCATCCAAGATGAGCATGATTTGGGGGCTACGTTTTGCCGGTGCCATGTCGGTCACTATATAGAAAATGAACCTTGAACATATCTCTACTAACACACAATCTCGTTACTTAGTGTATTTTGGCAGTTGTTGAGTATGTGTCAATCACAGCAAGGTATCGCTGTGGCCGATCTTATGACGGTAAGTTAAACCCGCTACTAAGAGAGAGAGAGAGAGAGAGAGAGAGAGAGAGAGAGAGAGAGAGAGATAACGATATCATATACCTGATTTCTAATCCCCATTCTATTCTATATGCTTGGTTCATACTTTTCAATTACTATTCGTGTGGTACAGGGAGAGAGTTTCACATTGATGTTACCACATCTCTTCTTAACCTTGTATATATGTACCGTGCCATCACTCCTGTGTGTGCATGCACGCATATAACCCAGCCTAAGCCAAGTGCGCGCTCGTACGCGTGTGTGTATGTGTGTTTGTGTGTGTGTGGTGTAACGTAGCTGATGCTGTCCAGGGTGTAGCTTCTACTCTTGTGTGTCATAACTGCGTCTCATAACACGTTCGGTGAAGTGTCGTCTGTAAGAGCCAAAATATCTCTGTGCATAAACATCAAACTGACAACGAGCCAAACGCAAGAAAAAAATATCACAGGAGTCAAGTAACATAAGAAACAAATAGCCAGTCCTTAAGAAGCATTCGCCGACCTTAAAGGTTTCATAAAGGGTAAGGACAGAGCCACTTCTTCTACCACCTCACATTGTAACGGAGACTCATACTGCATGCAAGTGACTCACTCTCGTTATGATTACAGAATTAAGTCTTGCTTCGATGAACAACTAGGAAGCCCCCTCAACCATCACTTATCAGGGACTAGTTAACATGGTCTATATCAGGACCAGTGACTTGGGTTAACTTACTTAAAATTTTACCCTCACATATTTCAGTTTAGGAATCCCTTAAAACTTTGAAGAATCCCTTACAACTTTGAGGAATCCCTTAAAATCAGCGAATTCTGTTGCCGTACAACAAAACCCATTATCAACGTCATTGGTATACATACCAAAACGAAGACTGTTCCCACAATCGATTCCTGCAGTACAATACTTATTTACCTCTAACCATTGACTTGTTGATGATCAGTCTCCCACGTAAGAACGAATCAGTCTTTAAGGTGTGACTCAAGTTTTCCTAGGGATCCTTGATATGGAACTTTACCATCATGAATTTTCGTAAAGGATAACTCTATACGAATCTTCAGAAGCAAATTTTGTAGTCTCAGTCATCACACACACACACACATCCCCCCTCAACGTCTATCCCAGACCCTTGAAACTAACTATGACATATATATATACATATATATATATATATATATATATATATATATATATATATATATATATATATATATATATATAACAATCAACTCGGTGATTTAAAAAACGCCTTAAGCATCTCTAAAGATGAATGAAGTAGTGATATTGTATTCCTTAAATTGCTTTTTCCACCAACACCTCCCGCTCTCTCTGCTAAACCAGACCGACTACCATACATCTGGACGGGTGGTTACTTCGTTTCCCAGATGGGCAACTACGCGCAACAACAAACTATAGATGTGTGGACGTGGATTGGTACGGGCAGACCCTTCACATTCAACAACTGGGCCAGAACTGGTAGGTGAGTAGTAGCGTCTTTAGCTATTCACAACCTCAGAACAGGCAGTCATACAGAGATCTGCATGATAAAGTGTTCGCATCTGTGACTGCCAAGAATGTTCACTCGTCCCTATAAACCCACCCACATACACTCACATGAGTGAGTAGGTCGCACTCACAAGAGCGAGTAGGCCGAGCAGACACTCCATGAATTCGAACCCCAGGGCGGAATCGTCAAAGCGGCTCTTCATCGATCAGCCAAGCTAACCATTAACACCCTTCCTTCTTCCTGTTCACCAGGCTCGGCGGCATCCCTCAACCCGATAACGTCGAGAATAGAAACGAGCGGTGCTTGGCATCTTGAACCACTTCTTTGAGGGAGATGAGACCACCTGACACGACATCGCATGCCATTGCACCATGCCAGTCATCTGCGAACGACAAGGGTCCTCTTCCAGTTAGTATGGCTAAGTTCATCGAGCCTGTGGAAATGTCCTGGCCACGAGATGGACCAGGGAAGACCCCTCTCCCCACAAGGCATTAGGGAGTGAGGGAATTAGATACTCCTGATAATTCTTCTTAACTAAAATTTCATTAGAAGCAAAAATTCCATTCTTGAGACAGAATTGAATATATATATATATATATATATATATATATATATATATATATATATATATATATATATATTCACCGTATCTGTCGCACCCAAAGACCGTGGTCTATAAACAAAGTTTCACTGGTATGTTGGATCCTAAGTTGGGATTCCGTTTCGGTATTCCCCATCGTAGGAGACCAGGTGTCCTTACACCTTGTACTCAGTAGCATCTCCTGGAGTGTCTACGATCACATCAGAAGTCTCGATTGTCTGTGTCTGTGGCTTGCTGCCAATGGGCTGAACAAGGGCTTACGAATCAGTCACTGGAAATCACGGAGAAGTGCTTGGGACATGTTTATACATAGGAGGTTCTGGTTTCTGTACATTTAAGCATGGCTGCTAGGGAGTAGATGTGAGGGAATGAGGCCATCTGTTCGGCCGTCTTTAACCCCCAACATAACATCATCCCTGGTCACAGATGGAAAATATTTCATACCTACACGTACAATGTGGGAATATCCGGTGTTTGCCAGACCTTGCTGAGACAAGGAGAAGGAAAGCCAAGCCAAGACCATACTGATCCCTGGCTTAACGTGATAAAAACACATGAATCGCAATGATTATCTCAGATAATTTATATATGACGTCAGTAGATATATGTTGCAACTGAGTAGTTTGTGACTCCTAACTACCAACATATGTATCGTGGGTAGAATATTCGCCGTCACGTATTTGTAAGCTGTGAAATAAACGGAAATATAACCATTGATGATGTGGATTCCTTTTCATTACAAACCAAAGACTACAACGAAGGTACGCGTCATCAAAGGGATATTCAGCTATCAATGTATAAGAAGAATTTTTTTTTCAATGATATGTCGTGTATTGATATGAAGCTGATGTATGTAGAGTTTAGCATTTTGATGTGACCTGGCAACCGATTTGAAAAGATTAGCTCTGGCGAAGGTAGCTTCGAATTCATCAAGTGTAGTTTACTTAGAGTAAAACGCACAACTTTCCTTCGAAATGCAGGAAAGATGAATCCAGACACCGGTTCTCTTTACCCATCTTTCCGCCAAGTCGTCCCCGTTTCAACTAACCATAAGAAAATGTTTATCAATAGGTCTTCATATCAGAGAAATGTATCAAGTGAAGACTGTCCCCCTTCGGATACTACAGAAGTCACATATCGTTACATTAGGTCTTTAGTTTACGAATGCCATTTACTTATTTACCTGTTTCGAATGCGTACTTTCCAAGGATTGAAAGAAAGAAATTCTGAGTTACCTCACATGATAATTCCCAAACCAGGCTTCCCAGTTCTCTAGAACCTACCTTGCAGCAAGCGACAAAATACCCGAATTTCCCAAGCGGTGAGGGGCGCCGGGCGTAAGGTGAGTGGGATGCCAAGTTGTATAAAAGCCGGTCTAAGGTCGTTCTTAACATCACATCCTAACCTGGCACGGTGAGTCAAAGACCTCCACAGTTGTCGCGTTGGAGATAACTACTTCGTGTACATAAAGCTTTTCACTCCAATCATTTCAGTTCAAATCTTTATCAAATAGCATCTAAAAAAAAGATATACACATCTAACTTTGAATACTTTACTTTGTAAGACCATTGATCTTGATCTTTACGTTCATTTTCATTTTGAGCGTAAAGCATTCTCAATCATTCGTTTACCCGCGTACATTTCAAAGGTGTTCGTTTATCCTGCTAAGACAAATCTGAGACGAACGTTAGAATTTTAGAGAAGGTGATCGCTATTTGGGCTCTAATATATCATGTCATTGAGTCACATTATCAAGGACGTTTGTTGAGTCATGCTACCTTGAACACAAAGATTAGATATGAACGAGGCATTCTGACTTGCTTCTTCTTCTTCTCCTCCCCCTTAACAGATGAAGACTCTACTATTGCTGACGGTGGTGGCTGTTGTGGCTTCCCACAGAGTTCAACATGGGTCTCGTGGGCTCGGGAGAACCCATGGAGGCATTCCCAGACCCGGTGGAAGCGTCCACAGCCAGGGAGGAAACTCTCGCACACCTGACAACGATAGGATTGTGTATCCAGATTCCGATTCATACCAAGGACTAGGACTGCCAGTCAGGCCAGGGAGGCCAGGAGCTGGAAGCCGACCAGTGAGGCCTGGGACTGGGTTAGCAGCAGGAGGACAGGGAGATGGAGCAGTGCTGGGACCAATTGGAGGTGGACCAGATGGCGTTCTCTCTCTTCTTCAGTGCAAACCATACATCAGACCTCAGGTAAACTAGTTTCACCTTTCACTACATACACACACACACACACACATATCCACTCAGGCCTGTCTTATACCTCATTCAGAATCACGTCTCACTGTTTCTGCTACGTTGTCCTTACCTCCAACTTCTTCCTTATCAACAGTTACGTCTGATATCTTTCATCTGTCCTGATCATCACATGTAACCTTTTCTCCCATTTGTATCCATTATTTGCTTTTCCCTTATCTTTCACAAGATGTAATAGTTCCCTTATATTTTCTTGAGGATTATAATCACTGTTGCTTTATATAACCATTTGGCCTTCAGTCTAACTTCCCCATCTGCTACGTAAACACAGTTATAACCTTCGCGTAAGCACGTAAACAAACCCCTTATTCTTTCTTCCCCTTCCACCACCCACCCCTCCTCTCCATGTACTCCGCCTCTAAACGCAGCATCACCATCGGCAGGTCCACTTCGAGCTCGGTAGGAGCGAATACCACTTCTCCTGGTGCAGCGACGGTGGCAGGAAGTATGTGTGGGAGGATGCCAACGGTTACTGCGAGAAGCTGGGCAGCGGATGGGGTGGCGTGAGCATTGAAACTGAGGAGGAAAACCAATACATCACAAACATCATTGACCAGCGTAAGTACGGCGCCCTTCCCTGAGTCAGTGACTGGCTAGTGCGAGAGTTCCCTGTTTACTGATGGTGCGATTCAGTGTAGAGGGAGTCGTCCGTGTTAATGATAAACCATGATGATAAGAATGCTTTAAAGAATAGTTTTGGATAGTCCTCTATCCTTTGTATTACCATTACTATCAATGCAGTCGCCTTGAATTCAAGCCAACTTTATTTTGGGCAATAGTTTGTCACAAAGAGGAATAACAGGGGAAAAAAAAGAGTGTATCCTCAGGGTGCTTTTGGGTAGTGGAAACTACACTCTCGAAACTGCAAAATGTTAAGGATTTTATGATCAACCATAAAGTTATGATAAAAGCCTTTAAGGTGTCGCTAGATTTATGTGAGGGTTTGAGCAGCGCAGTTTCCTCTATGCAGTTTCTGATATAGGCTGATATACATAGAGGATGAAGTATCGTCCTTAGTATCTGTCGTAACATATGCGAGTATGAGATCAGTCGATGAATTTAGCAGTCTTAGCGATTCCTATCTAATGTAAGTAGTGATCCGCGTATATGACCCCGAACGCGCTTATAAAAGGTATAGATAATTTATCTCTCTGGCAAGATAAGGATTAAAGGCATGCTATCACCTTTGTAGAAAATAAAGGTCTTAATGTATTTTCATCTTAGCGATCCATTCTCAACTTTCCACAGACTCATCTTCTTTTTTTTTTTTAATGGCTCTCTGTGCATTTTCCACTAATTCGCCAAATTTTAACTCTTACTTCTCCTCCTCACAGATCGGCTGCCCTACATCTGGACTAGTGGCAACCGTCTCCACGCCCCTTACAAGACGAATCTGTACAACTGGTTGTGGGCAGCCACTGGCAACCAAGCCACTTACTACAACTGGGGTCAGACTGGCATGTGAGTCTCCACTCCTTGGGTGATATACTTGTTATATACATATATAGAAATGAACTCATATACATTCAGATGTATATAGTCACATTATCTCATATTCAGTAAGATTATCTTTATGAATGATCAAACTTATTATGATGTACATACGTAGATAAGAAGAAGGTGTCACTCCCCTTCCTCTATGAATAGAAGTGCAGTACAAACCTCGTTATCAAAGAAAGACGTCCATTGGCTAAGATCTCATCTCTTTCCCCCTCCTTTCTCCTATAACAGGGTCCCTGGTCGTCCCCAACCCGACAACAACGAGAACGACAACGAACAGTGCCTCTCTGTGATCAACCGCTTCTATCCTGGAGATGGCATTACTTGGCACGACATCGGTTGCCACCACATGAAACCTATCATCTGCGAACGTCAGACTTCTAAAAAGTACTATGAGTGAGAAACGTAGCCACCACCTTTTTCGTCTTCCAGGAGAGGCAGTGCATCCAAACGACGTCCAGGACTGCAATCACCCGTTCTTGATGATAATGACACACACAAAAACAAAAGAGGCGAAGAAATCGTCGAAGTTACGATATATCGCTTGACCAAAAGTATTAAGTCTAGTAATGAATGCAAGAGGGACTTAATGGGCCACGCGTTTGCCTGTCATTTCCACTGTACTCCCAACTTCTTCCTGGAGCGAAGGGAATTAATTAGTGCCATAAACTTGTTCTGAAGTCGCTTTCCCATGAAAGCTGGAGGGTGTGTTATACCTCGTTACTCTTAGTTTCTTCTTAAGAAGAATTGGATCTCTTCTAGAGGGTTATGTGCGCCTAAAATCGTGGTAGAAAAATACATTTACAAACGAGAATGACCAAAGACAATATGAGGTATTTAGAAGAACTTGATCATGTAGTTGTCTTTTCATAATCAGATCAATCCCTGATGTATATGACTAGCGTGTAGAATATGTTAATACATTTCCTGAGACTTGTAAGGCTTAGTCAGTAGGGAAGGTATCTCTATCAATAGCAAAAGACTATCTTGAATGTAGAGGAATACCGAAGCAGTCAATGATTCATTTAACTTGAAACATTCAGATTCCTGCCGCTGTCATGAAAAGTAGATAATCACTAATTTATACATCAACTGATATGTGGGCAGTTAGCATGATTTTCTTGTCTATACCTCAGTTAATAGTAATTGTATTTTCAGGTTTTAATCTATGTCACGTTAGTAACGAATAAAGTATTGATATATCTATTAGTTTTTCTGGTATTTTCTACATATTTGCAACCATGAAAAAATTGATGTATATATACATATATATGTATATAAACCTAGGACACTTTTTACTGGGTTCCTCCAGCTTCAAGGCTGAGCTACCATCAGTAGCACGGATGGGAATGATTCTTCCTTTAGAATAACAAGTATGAGAGAGATACACTCCCTCGTCAGAGAGAGAAGTCGATTCAGAATGAACACCTTAACATCAGCACAGTTTGTTGCTATATTTGTATTCTTTCTATCGTCTCTATTCCTCTTGGGGATGATGACCTACTGTCTACAGTGAATAAAAGAAAACAAGTATGTTATAAAGGGCTTTTGTGGTATTGGAATATCTCATAGGCATTACGACCCTCAAGTAGTGTTACACATTTCTTGCAACCTAATATTTTTTCTTTCAGGTTTTTGCTTTATTTTACATGTGGTGTGTTTGTCGGATGTATTGCCCAATCTTTGGATTCCGATCTCGTGTACCTTTCATCGACATCTAATGTCTTGATCGGTAGTTCCACAAGTTAGTCCATATGTCGTAAATATTAGGTAGGGACAGTGCTGCCTTGCTCAGCTCCACCAGCCAATTCAAAAGCCAGTGCTCATAAAAATGTTTTATTTTAACCTTTTCGATATGGATTGTGGGCATTTCTTCCTGGATGTCCACTTCCAGGAGCATTGTTATGGCCTCTTTTTGGTAATAAATTGAACATTGATAACACTTTCCTTCAGTCTCATACATAAATTGAAAAGAGATTCTTCCTTCATAGTCTCCTACATAAATTGAAAAGCGATTCCGCTTCACTTTTTCTAATCTGAAACCAAGGCACTGGTCTTCAAGTCGAGGCTAACGCTTTAGATTCATTTCATTAGCGTTTCTTCCTGTGTGGTTTTATATGTTGGATAATCATCCTTTCCCTGATTTACACATGTCCATTGCTTGCTGCGTCCGCGGTGATGTTCAATGGATGTGGAGTTTAAACCTATATGCTTTCAATTAGGTATCTTAAACTGTAGATGGAATTATTACGGCAGTCCTAGGCGAAACTCTTATGACAAGCGCTTAAAAAAAAAAAAAAAAAAAAAAAAAAAAAAAAGATTACCTGTCACTCACCGACTGTCCAATAGTAAATTGGTTACGGTCTTTTTATACGAGACAAACAACTTTGTAACCAACTATGTATATTGGGTAATCGGGTTAAGATTTAGAGACTAGGATATTACAATATAAGTATAGTGTTAGGATAGCCTAACAGAGCAACGGCTAGTTTCAACAAAGTTGCCTTTGGTTACCACATGGAATGGGTAAGATCATAGGTAAATGAAATTCTTTTCAGAGGGGGAAATGCAATTTGAAATCATGATTGATTTCTGGTACATTTGATTATGATGAAAAGCAATACTTTCAATGTACATTTGATCTTGTTGCAAGTAGGTCTTTTGGTCATTTAAAATTTTGGGAGAATTTTATGAAAAGATTCTGTGCATCCAGAGACATTTTTAAAGGGTTATGCAGCCAAAGGCTGCATCATTTTAAGTAGCAGAGATATATAGAATTGATTGTTATGGCACGAGTCTATTGGAATTTAGTTAAGAGTGGTAAAATGTGATAATAGGTATTTATGAGTAAGGAGATGGAATTAAGATATAATCATGGACTATGAAGGTAGTTTATTATTGGATAATAAGGGAGACATTTATACAATATTCTTAGTTAAAAAAATAGTGGCGTTATTTCACAATGGATAAAATATCTTCGTGTCCTTTATACTGTATTTTCAAAAGTACTCGTCTAAAGAATCTTTGTTGGTATATGATGTTAATGAAGTTGTGGTAAATAACATCGTAAGACAAATGATAGTTACATTTTCATAATTGATGCCGATATATCACTTAAAAAATTTCATGAGGTGTTATCCATCCTGATGGGGATTTATACTGTGGCGGAAGGCGAAGAAAATATTGGGTGCCGTAGAGTTGTCAGAAGGAATTTAACCAGAATACCCTTGGTATTCGCAGATGACAGGTTTCAAATGGTGGCAGCCAATATCATGCCAAGTGATGGTGTCACCAGGATAGAAATGGTTGAGGATTCCGAGGCACTGTTCGTTGTTGTTTTCGTTATTGTCTGGTTGAGGTACGCCAAGTCTGGCGGAGGATAAAAGGGAGGTTTTAGTATTAATGTTCCTGGGAGAAATTACAATGGTAATTATATTGGAAAGAGATTGTGTGGTTAGGATAACTAATCATTGTCGCTAGTAATCTATTTGAGATGAATATCATTATGTAAAGTAAAGATGTAAATTTCAAAGGATGCGCGTTATTACGAGATACGTATTGGATAACTAGATTAAGATATTTTCAACCCTAACGAGATGGCGTTACATGGGTAACTTACCCTCCAGTTCTAGCCCAGTTAGTGTAGTACAAGGGAGCATTTGTGGCTGACCACTGCCATTCTTTTGAGTACTGGCGGGTTCCACTTGTCCAGATGTATGGAAGTTCGTCTGTTGGGGAGGGAAAGATAATAGAATGGAAGTTTAAGAAAAACACCAGGTGGTGGGAATATACGAGAATTATAGAATGCAAGTGCAATATAAAGAATAGGTGATGTTATAGGTACGAAATTTCACAACAGTAATGTGTAGATACAGAAAGTAATTTGTATTATTTTCATACTTACGGCGTGCGATAATTTTTGTGATAGCGCTGTTTTCCTCTCGAGATTCAATGCTTACAGCATGCCATCCTTGTCCAAGCTGTTGGCAGTAGTTGATGGCTTGTGACCAAGTATATTTTTGTCCTCCATCGTTACACCAGGAGAAGTGGTAATTGTTCTGTGGAAAATTCGTATGCAAGTAGGAATGGTAGAATAGTTTGTTAACAATTTGAAGAAGAGAAATTCATTAGATTACTGGCGAGTGTAATGAGTCAGGAATATATACAAATGTAAATAGTGTATATGAACGTGGACTATATATACAACATCAAAGCAAGCATTCCACGATGTCATTATGGAAGTATATTACTCATGATTTAGAGATATTAGGATCTAGATTGCATTATTAAAGGATGCATGATAAAAAAATTACATTATTTGCAGCATATCTGCAGCGTTTTGTGTTGAGCTGTGGTCGACTGGCTAATTGTTGTCCTAGGGTTTGACCCGATGGTTGAGAAGGTCCGCTTGGTTGTCGAGAATCAGGGAAAGTAATTCGGCCTCCTTGGTTACCACGAGGGTATTGGCAGGCCACAACGGCTGCTAGGGTCAGTAGGATCGTGGTTTTCATGATCTGGGGAGGGAAAGAAAGAAGTCAGTTATGAAAGTTGCAGTTTGGTTAGTATGTCTTTAAAACGAATTTGATAGGTTTTTCATTTTCTGGACAAGGAGAAACAAAACCGTAGTGAAGATAGTTTTAAAAGAAAATGAAAAATTTGAAGGTAATAAAGACAAAAATTGGAGATGGTTATAAATGGAGACATGGAAAGAAAATGAATCAGGGGGTGGGCGAGGGAAAAGGTTATGGAAGTATATAATATTGAGTGGGAGTAAGGGAGTTGAAGAGGGAGCGTTGAAATCGTTCGGTTATGATAGATTAAAGGTTTATACACGTTATGGGATTTACATGGAATTATTTCAGCAATTTCGGGTTTTAACTCGACGCGCGAGGTTAAGTGAACATGTATATTACACACAAATATAAAGGGGAATTGAAGCAGCGATAGTCTCTGGAAACTGTCTGATAGTGGAAGACAAGAAACTCACGAAGTAACGTAGTTAAAGATTACAAGACGTACATGTAATATAAAGAAAAAACCCAAAAATTAAGACTCAATGCAAGTCTTGAATCTAAATACTTAACTAAGAAACTTAATATTACAGTTTCTTACTATCAGCACTACGAACAAGTTTACAATTGTAAACCTCTACACTATATCTTACTTTGATCTTTACGTCACAAGCACAACTCCCTCTACTCACCGTGCCTTGGGAGGATGTGATAGCAGTAGGCGACACGAGCCACCTTATATACTGCTCAGGTATCCAGTCCCCACCCCCTTAGGGACCGCCTCCCGCCTCAGGCTACTCGAGCGAGCTGGGTATTCCCTCACCATTATGTTCGGGGGAGGTGGGGATAAGTGCTGGGGTGGGGAGGGTGTGTGTGTGTGCGTGTGTGTGTGTGTGAGATGGGGGTAGGGTGGGTATTTTCCAGGCTCTGCCGCTTCCCGGTCTCCCACCTTAGGAATAATACGTTGCTGTGTGAGGGGTGGAGCGTGTTTTCTCTCTCGAGTGAAGATCACTTTTGGGGATAGATGATTAATTCTTTGGATTCATTGCCCATCCCTCAGTCCTAGAATGCATGGAATTTGAGTTAGGTGGTAGATAGTTATCTTATATCTATTATAATCACTCAAGGGCCTCCTTCAACCCATGGCTGCGCTACTTCCAGTAACAGGGTTACGGAGACTTCTTTGAAGCGAGAAGTTCTTTAGCAAGACAGCCCAGCTAAAGGTGACTTTTCACCAGCAGTGGAACCTCGAACTGGCGGTGCCCGGTAACACCCGGCGGTGAAATGATTCTATCGGCCAATATTTGAAACAGAATGATTACTTCTGTCAAACACCTTTGCTTTAGAATGGGCAAAAGAAAGCCAATAAGAAATGTATGTTCCATTTCACTTAGGGAATACTTTTCACTGTGTTTAGCGATGGCTTTCTGTCCCCCACAGCTCATATGCAAATCTTACAGGTGATACTAAAGCAGGTTCACTATGCGTTTTACTGATATTCTGTGCTTCTGAATAATCGTCTTGAAGACAGAAAATAAACACCTCACAGATACTCACTCCCTGAAAACAAGTACATGAAAATATATCGTCTCCGACAGAGGTATATCGTTGACCAAAAAAAAAAAAGAAATAGAATGTAATACTTCGTAAATCTTTCTTCATGTTCTAGTTTCTGTGTGCGTGTGTGTGTGTGTGAAGAGACCAGGTTCTGGGAAGAAGTGGTACTTCCCCCCCTTCCCCAGCTTTACCTTGACAAACAGCTGCATTAGTTTGAGAACGCGCTGGCCTCATATGTCGCGTCTGAGCTCCAGGGGTAATAGAGAGAGAGAGAGAGAGAGAGACAGACAAAAGTATCTTGCTCTATAACACAACTGTTGTTTGATGGTCAAGTGTCAGTTCTGTGGATAGGTTTATTATACTCCTGTTCAAACTGTGTCTTGCATCATGGATGACATTTGCTTTGGCAAAAACCAGATGTACAACTTATCTTCTTTTGCATCGTCAACACATTATTGTTCCGTACTGCACCCCTGGATGGGTTATGGAAATGGACGGATGGTTAAGACGTAGAGGATATACCCCCAACCTGTTTCATTGCCTTTAGGTGTAAACGTTTTCTTTTCACGGGGGACCCCATTCACATTTCTCTTCTCTCTCGAGGCCATGGAAGTAATAACTTTCCTTAGCCTAGTAGCTGTCATGTGAAATCTTCCTTGATTATGCCTCAAACTCTTCGTGTAACCTGATAAAGCGGTTAGTTGCCTCGTCTCTCGTCCATACGTCATAAACACACGCACACACACACACACACGCGCTGACTCAGGCTTGAGTGTGTGTGTACACACAAGATTATCATCATCGTGTCTACATGAGGTTAAGAGATGGGGTAACACTGGTGTAAAACTCTCTCCCAGTAACATTCGAATTGTAATCACACACACACACACGTATATAATATATATATATATATATATATATATATATATATATATATATATATATCGCGATTTAGGAAGGCAACATCAGGAACAAAGGAACAATGGCTCCACATCCTGCATACTTCCTGCCCCTACATAGACCAGAACCTCACGCCATCCACAGCATACCTCATAATTATCTTCAAAGTTTCCTATGCCCTCGGCTCAAACTACTGACATTTACGTCAACTCCCTCCAAAAACACACACAAGACTACCCAGTCTAATCCACCCAATGATCACCTCTTGTACCAACCTGCAAGACGAATGAAATAATGATATTTGTAACTACTGGATAAATACTCTTGTTATTAAAGAGATGGCTGGTGTTGTCCAGCACGTTGCTGCTGATGTTGCGTCCTTGCAAAACCCGAGCCTGTGCTCATGAATATTTGGATCCTGACACGTCGAAATCATCCTTCAAGCTATCCTTCTATCTGTTCATTGTCCTTGTCCTCCTTGCTCCCCACCACATCTGACACGTAGAACCTCGCAGTCAACTCCTTGTCCATTTTCTTTCATAGCCTCGAACTATTAAAAGCACATTCTGGTCGGCACTCTCAATTAGACCATGCTCACAACCACGCCTCTGTGACGCAGCCATTCCTGACACCATATATCGTTCTCAGTATTTCCTACATCACACATCCACCCTCTTCCCTTCATTTGCACTCGAGGTTCAAGACTCACACCTAAGTAGTAATGTCAGGACTACCAAGTCACAGCTTTGCTTCTAATCACATTTTATATTCCTTCGTGCATCCAGAACATTAGTCCCTTTTATCCAATGACTCCACCCCCCCATAGCTACATTTTCTGCTACGTTCATTCTCAGGTCTAAAATTGCACTCGAGCTGTTTTGTAGCAACTAATCCTTACACCAACCTGCTTTTTGTCTAAAACTTTCCTTTCTTCCAGACTCCCGAACAAGCTTTAAGTTTCCACTAATACAGACTTATTTGCAAATAGTAAGCGATTCTCTTCGCAGTTTATTTCCCTCAGCATACTGTGGAATCTCCCTTCTCTCCAAGACCCTTTTACTTACCTGCTTCACTGCCACGACCATAAATTTCAAATAGATGGATTGACGTGGCACATCTTTGAAGCAGACCCACCTTTCACGGAACCACTCAAACTTCGTAATTGAACACGTTTTAAAGTGACAAAAATAAATAGTTTCTACCCATGTTATATATTCTTAGGACCTTCCAAAAGACAATTTACCCACTTACCGTTTCACGCTCTTTAAAAGCGAAAGTGTTTCGATTTGCTAAAAATTATTCAAACGCTTACCTTAACCATATCTAGTCAATGCTTTTTGCTCGTATGTTACCACCCTCTGAGTAGCTCCTCTGCCATACACGTCATTAGTAGAGTTAAGAACTTTGCGTTTATAGCTCGACTATCCACTTTTGTCAGCTTTACCTTGATGCAAGGACATAATATAAACATTCCAGTACCCTTTTGGCATCTCATTTTTGGTCGGACTAGCATCAAAATAAATAACCAATCAGCACCGTAACCTAATTTTTGAGGAAAATAAGATTCTGTCAACCTTAGGTAGTTTGTCTTAGTATGATACTCAAGGTTTTAACAACTTTCCCTTAGTGTTACGACGTTTGTCAAGGTTCATTTTGCATATTACCTCGTCTTAAATGTATGTGTTGCACCATGCTGGCTATATGTGTGGCATGTTACAAGTTTATTATTGTAAATGTTTACAGTGTCAAGGTATGTAGTAGAAATTGGTGAGTATTGGAATAATGGGTTAACTTTCTATGAAGTAGAGATTTGAATGACTCATTGTATTTGTGCATTAATGAAATTATAGCGGTTTATATTGATTTGTTAGGTTAATTATTTGATTGGAGTTTAGAGATCGTGATAGATTAATGATATTATTATAATTTAATTATTTATTGGGAAAAAATACAATTTGGGTTTTTGTGCTGTAGTTAAGATTAGTGAAAACGTTCAGCTTCACAAATAACATGTTTTTCGTGGTGGCAAGCAATATCATGCCATTTGATGCCATCTTGGTAGAAATCGTTTAGTACAGCCATGCATTTTTCATTGTTTTCACGGTTGTCTGGTTGGGGGATACCGGATCTGAAATGTAGATATATGAATTAATGATTTTGTACAATGATTTTAGATGAAATAATCAAGATACTATTTGTTCAATTTGTTTACGTACCCGCCTTTGGGAGACCAGTTGGTGTATGCAAATGTGGAACCGTCGTGCCAAACCCAATATGTAGTGAAGATTTTGTTTCCACTCGTCCAGATCCAAGGAATATCGTCTGGAATTCATAGATGGTTTAGTTTATATCAAAAGTGAGATATGGATAAGAAATTTAAAATCAAAAGTGTGGAACTTACGTTGATGGATGATATTTGATATGAAATCATCTTCTACTTGGTCTTCTATGCTAAGTGCTCGAAATCCAGAGCCTAGCATTTGACAGTAAAGTTTAGCGTCTTCCCAAGAGTATGATGCTCCTCCATCGTGACACCAGGATAAGTGATAGGACTGTCCGTTTCTAGTTTCATCGACCTCGGGAGAAAAATAAATGGGGGTTGAAAAAGGTAGAGTGACAATGGAAGGTGATATTTGTACCGATGTAAAGTATAGTAAAATATGAAATTATAAGGGAATTAAGAATGGTGGGTACATTATTCTTACCAGGTGTTTAGAAGGATGACAAAGTGGTGAAGTTCGACTTTGTCGAGATGGTAGAGATTGTATGGGCTGTGGTGGTGGTAGAGAAAGAATGGGACGTGGTTGGATATTGGAAGATTGGAAATGTGGGAAATTGTCGGAGTGGGAGAAAACGTTACGACGAGCGTGAATATTTGGGTAAGTGTTATGAAGAGTGTGGACATTTGGGAAAGTATTATGAGGAGTGCGAACGTTTGGGAAAGTATTGTGACGAGTGTCGACATTTGGGAGAGTATTGTGGGGAGTTCGGAAGTCTGGCATAGTGTTACGAGACAGGGTTTGTTCCGTTTGTCGGAAGACATTTGGTGTGTTAGAGGAAAACTGGGGTGTTTGGAAGGAGGGACGAGATTGTGGTGGAGATAGGATCATGAAGGGTCTGGACGATTGTGTTACTCCATAATGATCGTGGGTTTCATATACGTATGGATTCCTAACATGCGATGTTGATACAAGTGTAAATAAAGCTAGTATCACGATAATCTCCATTTTTAGGTTTCCTGAAAAAAGAAAAATATTTATGAAACACTAACATCCATAACCTAATCACACGAAAAGGTTTCATAAAACTTTATCAATAATGAAACATTAAATATATCAAAATATTTGAACACAAAACTCAACAAAACACTTACCCTTTTTACCACCTTGAATGACGGTTGAGATCATACTGAAGATCGAGTACTCTAGAACCCCTATTTATAGGAGGAACATTGTCGCTGATTGGTTGAGGAGTCGGTAAAACAACGCTCTCATTGGCTGAGACCGGTGCTGCTATCATGAACCATCCAGTGGTCTGTCAGTCCTTCTCAGGTGCCAAATGCATGGATGGTAATCGAAGACAAGCAGAAGCGACCAAGCTAATGAGGTCACTGATTGTATGTACTGTTCATTATCATTAGCTATCTATCTGTCTATCTGTTTATCTGTCTATCTATATAATGAGTGTGTGTGTGTGTGTGTGTGTGTGTGTTACCGGAATCCGCTTACACGTGGTTGCACTGCGAAAAGTCTCCTTCACCGAGGCAGTATCGTATCAATGGACGAAGAGGAGTATAGCCTTTTCAAGGAACGTCTCGTTCCAAAGAAGTCTGTTACTTTGCTACTGATTGGATCGTCGTCTTGAAGCTGGAAGTGGACCATAACTAAGAGGTCCCAATTTTTATATATATATATATATATATATACATATACATCATTAGACAATTTTTTTTTTTCATTAGATTTTTAAAATATTCCCACAGTAGACCTTGATTTCTGTGAGGCTTTATATTCTGATCATCAAATATTCATCTTTGATAATCCTTGGAAAGAAAATTATGGTATAAATTTTGGTATGAATTATGGCATGAAAGTTGGTATGAATTCGTCGTACAAACGACTACAAAAAAAAAAACACAAGAATAGATTTGCATAATAGACTGATCATTTATTGATTCCCGGTAGTATTTCATTAATTTTGACTTGAGAAATTGATTGTTTTAACAGAAAGGCAAATCCAGGATTGAAATAACTTTACATTCATTAACTTCATAACATTGTGTAGAATCAAGATCGCCATACATTCATTCAAAAAGAATAAAGGTTGGTATCATTTTTGTAGACCATTCACGAAAAGTTTACGTTCTTTGAAAACTCCAGTATTTTCTTGTGTTTCTGGTTGGCTTCCGATAACTCATTAAATTGGCAAAGATTTTAAAAAAATGTTCGCATGGATGGGTGTTCCTTTTTTTTTTTTTTATAACATAATGCATTGGAATACATCTATAGCCTAGGATCCCATGTAGAATACTTCCCCCCCACACATCATTTTCTTTTAGATGGCTGCTGCTGAGAGGGATGAAGGGGGACACTGAAGTAGACTTCAACTATGGTGTTTACGAAGGGCTTGAAACATATACATTAAGTCTACTGCATTCAGACCGTGTATAAACATTTTATTGACATACCATCTGCAATTTTTTTTAGTATATCTATAATCTCTCTATTACAAGCAATACCAACTGTAACTTTATCAATAGATGACTTAAATATCACCCTGTCTAGTTAAACGTACAGCGGAAATTACAGTCAACTCCCTAACTCTATGGATTATGTTTAGAGCATTGAATTCCATTCTCATTATCTTAATTCTCGTTATCCTTGGACAGCCAAGTATGATCCTCATTGCCTCGTTCTGAAGAACCTCTAATGGTCTAAGGTCATGTTTCAGAGTAGAAAACCAAAGTTGGCATCAAGTGATCAGCAATACTCCTCACCATACTTAAGTACACAGCTCTTGAGACTGGTATACCATAGCCTTTATCAGACCAAACTTTCAAAGGCTTTAACCTAGCTCTATATATACTTCTAAGATGATAGACTTGATGCTTAACATTATTATAACTAACGAACATACTAAGATATCTATAACAACTTTTTGTAGTTTTGTAACATTCATCCAAAATTCTCTTCCACTTACTAACCTTGACTGATTTGTTCCATTTCCATTTATAACCAATGCCAAAGAGACACAGAGATCCCGCCGTTGATCAATAACCCTGGTTATAATTTCTTCATCTTTATATTGTATCAGAATGTCATCGGCAGAGATATTGCTTGAGACTTACCGTAAAAACTATAATTATCTGTCTTATCCATAAGCATATGAAATAACATAGGACTCAAAACACCACCTTGTGGGCATACGAGTTCAAAACATTTTTCTCCTCACATTCATAAACTTGGAGCCAAATACTCCCTTTTCTGTCGGTAAAATATTCTTTGATCAATGTCAATAGTCTGCCTAATATAATCTTACAAGGCTTTCCAAAATTACTTCTTTATTTCCCTTATTCAATTCACCTTTCAAATCTACAAGCAATCTACAGTTACAACTGCCATTACTAAGACATTTAATAACATGGTTAGTGTTGCTTTGACCCTTCAAGAAACTTTTCTTTTTTTGACAATAAACATTCCAGTTTTGCTTTCTGTTCCCCTTGAACACGAGTACTGGTTAGAACGACCCAGTGAGTTGTTTATGGTCACACCGACAATCCTAACCTAGTTTGACCTTGATTGGCTAGATTTCCACCAATCAGCGCCAACTTCGATCGTATAAAAGAGGGCTTTATTGCAGGGAACAGACAGTGTTTACTTAGAAGACAACGGAAACAGGTCAACAATGGTAAGGAATTATATATTTATTCATGAATTCATATATCAAATATTTCATGTGGAGTAAATTTGAGTTAAGTTTATGTAATTTTTGATGACTTAACGTTTGATGAAAAAAGTTAATAGTTATTAACACAAATTAATGTTTCAGATTCGTTACGTAGCATTTTTCGCTGTTGTAATAGCAACAGTCTATGGTGACATCTATCTAAACCCACAACCAATTATATTACAACGCTCACTATCACGACCAGTGCACCAACCCGTGCATCACGCTCCAACCCCCCACCAAAGTTTCCAAGCTCCTCTACCTTCAGTCTCTACAACACGAAATGTCCCTGCTTCAAATTCTCTACCATCATTCACAAGCCCTGTTCTGCCACATTCCCGTTGCGATCCTATTAGGAAACCTCTGGTTAGTATATTTAAACCAAGAAAATTTGGTATTATCAAATTTTACACTTCATAACAAACGCTAATAAATATGAATTCCAGGTTGATGAAATCCACAATGGTCACGCTTACCACTTCTCCTGGTGCCGCAACTATGGTCAAACATACACTTGGCACGATGCTATAAACTACTGTTCTAGTTTAGGAAATGGTTTCCAAGCAGTCAGCATAGAAAACTCCTCCGAAGATGACTTTCTTGCTCAAATAATTTCAACACGTAAGTGAAATATTCCTCCACACTTGCTATAACATTCCTTGAACCTTGCTCTAAATATTTACAATTCATGAACCCGTCTATAATTGCAACTTCTTCCTACAGATCGCATTCCACATGTATGGACTAGTGGAAACAAACTCCACTCCTACTACTGGACCTGGCAGTCTAATGTAAACACTGGTTATACCAACTGGTCACATACTGGCAGGTCAATATTAATTTTACTCTAAATTACAAATCTTACTTTAATTGTCCATAACTTGCAAATCTCCATTATAATCTTCTTCAATCATCACCTCTAACTTTAATCTCTATTTAAAATTTTCTAACCCCAACAGACGAGGCCTCCCTCAACCAGATAACGATGAACAAAACGAGAACTGTCTGGCAATATTAAACAACCACTACAATGACGGCATCACATGGCACGACTCCAGATGTGACGCACTTAAACATGTAATCTGTGAAGCTCGTCAATTTTACCATTGAATGTTCATTTTCCTATGTTTAATGATTGTATTTAACTTTCTAAATATATAAACATCTCTTCTTTAATACATATAATATTAAGACTGCTCCCAATAAAAAACTAAAATACTTGTATTTTCATTATTAATTCAAAACTAATTTCTACACCCATACAAATGTCTGATTCTCTTGTTTACAAATATTCGCAACATTCTTCCATCATACTTCCCTCCCTTTCAGAAAACGACTAATTAAACTGTTTCCACAAATATCTTCAAATAAAAAGAATGCAAAAACATGCACCCCCTCAATGACAAGTAAATTCCCCATTTACTACCATCTGAACATACTTCCCACCGACAATTTGTTCAACATATCAGTCACGGTTGCATCGCATAGGTATTGAATATATAACATTGTTGTGCAGTGTATGTATCAAGTCTTTGGCAAGAAATGACACGTCGCCTGTACCAAGACACTAATAAATTAACATCGTCAACAATTATCACCGTTATTTCATACAAACACCTCAAACTTCTAGACTTTGATAACTTTTCTAATTGTGTCTCTAATCTGTGCCAATTCAGCAGAGCTTCCTATTATATACATGTCGCCTCTTGATCACCGGAATGTAACATACTTAAGAAAGATCAAGGAATGGGAACTACCGTATTGGCCACGTGCCATTATTGCCATAAACGTCAAAAGTTCTATGATGTCTTTTGCATACTGAAACTGTAGTAAAACCTGCACATAACGATTCCAAGCATGTTGAGTGCTATTCCATTGGTTTTCATGCAGCGACTTCAGATTAGCATTCATGCCAGGAAATAGTTCTACAATTAAAGGAAAATGCTAAAATCGTGCCTCCTATACAACTGAAAAGCTTTGATTATGGTACTTTCCGAAAAACATTTTTGGGTATGCATATATACACTAGTATATGAATTATCTTAAGGCAAATGTCAACTGAATGCCATTTCATTTTCAATGCGCAATCTTCATGAAGTGATTGACAAAGTTCAGATGTATCAATTACACTATCATTATATAAGAATTATACAATTATAATTCGGATATATGACGAGGTAGTACACCGGGTCCTTGTGGCTTTACATTCAAGGACGATGATTGGTAAAATTGACGAGCTTCACAGATGACATGTTTAAGTGCGTCACATCTGGAGTCTTGCCATGTGATGCCGTCATTGTAGTGGTTGTTTAATACTGCCACACAGTTCTCGTTTTGTTCATCGTTATCTGGTTGAGGTACTTGTAGCCTGTTAGAAATTTAATGAATATTAAGACGGATGAATGTAATTACAAACTAAACATTTAAGGTATGATTGAAATATGTATAGTTGTAAAGATTTTTTTTTTTCATATGGTGAAAATTTTTTACATGCCAGTGGGTGACCAGTTGGTATAGCCAGTGTTTACGTTTGATTGCCAGGTCCAGTTGTAAGAGTGGAGTTTTACCATTTGTCCACATGTGTGGAATTTGGTCTGGAATGGAGTTAGATGTTAGTACACATTAATGTAAATTGTATAGAAGTATTTCAAATGTGTTATCGATATTTTACTTACGTGTTGAAAGTACACGAGCGATAAAGTCATCTTCAGAGAGGTCTTCTATGCTAACTGCTTGGAAGCCATTTCCTAAACTGGAACAATAGTGGATAGCATCGTGCCATGTGTATCTTTGACCATAGTTATGACACCAGGAGAAGTGGTAGGCTCTGCCATTGTGAATTTCATCTACCTGTTATGATAGTACAAGGTCATTAGATTTTTATGATCAAAAAGAATATTGATGTTTCAATTATGTTCAAGAACATTACTAACCAATGGCTTTCCAATGGGGTCACAACGAGCATGTGGCAAAATAGGACTTGTAAGTGATGGTCCAGAAACTGGAGCAGGGAAGCTTTGAGGTGTTGAAGACATGAAAACTGTTTGGGGAGATGGTTTGGGAAAAACCGATCGAGATGGAGTGTTGAAAACTGGTATAAAGATGATGTATCAAACACTGGTGGTGATGGCGGGCGTTGTAAGATAATAGGTCCTTCGTTTGCTATGTAGCCAAATTGACCACAAGTCGCTGCTACAACAGCGAGAAATAGCACGATACGAATCTGAAATAAATTCATACAGAACTTTATAATTCATAATTAAATATAATAGAAAATTTATGTAAACAAATTCCTAATACATTCTAAATATATATAAATAAAATGAAGACACAAAGTTCAAATCCTTACCATAATTGATTTGTTTACGTTAACTCCTCAGTAAACACTGATTGCTTCCCCTTACTAAAGCCTTCTTTTATACGACCAAAGGTGATGGTGATTGATGGAAATGTAGCCTAAAAAGCTCAAAGTAGGCTAGGATTGTCGATGTGACCATAAACAATCCACTGTAGCTAATATCGTGTGTGTTTTTGGAACACCAGTACACACAATAAGAGAGAGAGAGAGAAGCAGACATATTTAATTCATGAAGCTATTTGTATGATGTTGTATAGCACAATAGTGCCACTCTCTGGGAACGTAATCAGCATAACGTTTGGGAGAAAATAAAAGCAGAAGAGATTCGAAATCTATTATCTTTCTTTTTGATCCTTAATCATGCGTGCTATGCAGTTTTCTGATGTTGTTATAGATAAAGGGGTGTCTAAAACTACTCTGACTTCTCTAATCGATGTTTTTCATCTATTTTCTTTCAAGGAAGAAGAAAACTAGAATATCAAAAGAAAATCCCACTACTATTAATGATAGATTCATCCTTTTTAAACACTGAATTAACTAAGAGTTTGCTTCGCAGAAATCTGTCATTTATCTCCCTTTTGGATACAAGACAATGTTTCAAATGTTTTTCTGACTTTATCAAATAAGAATTTTATCATTCTTTTTTTTTTTTGCACTCTGACATCAGTAGGTTGAATATAATTCAATCATTATTGTTCATTACCTTGGACTCGAAAGCATTTTAAGAAATGGAGACGATCATGAATTCCCAATTACAGTTTGTAGCGACCGATTCAAAATGTGTAAAAATCTCGCTTCAGCGGCACAATTTGTAGCTAAACCTTCATTAGTTTTTTCAAAAAAAAAAGAAAATAAAGGTCAGTGAGATATACAAAATGTGACAATTCGTCACATTTCTTAAGACCTGAATGTCATACATACATACATCACAATGGAAGAGAAATATAAATTGCCAATGCTTTACTGAAAACCAGATACATGACCTAAAAGAAGGTGTAGAATATACATGAGATTTATTCATGATATCAACAGCTTCACAATCAGAAAACGTTAACTCCATTTCATATGTTGCAGGCTATTAGAAAACTTTACTTAGAAATATGGCCATTGAAGGCATCAAGAAACTTTTGAAGTGTTAAGAAAGTCTCTAATGAACAAAAATATACCATTCTCAACCCAAAATATCTTGCGAATCTTAAGGTATTACGTTGCATGCTATTATTACACATATGAATTTACCTCCTTATAACTCTACTGTTAAGATTTCTGATGCCTTGGAAACGTAACAAGTTCTGTATTAAAGGGCAGTTCTTAGCATAAGGTACAGTCACTTATAAAAATATAACTCATTAAAAGTTTCTTGGGGATCCGTGTGTATATGTATATGTGTGTATATGTATGTATATGTGTGAATATGTGTGAATATGTGTGTACGTGTATATGTGTGTATATGGGCGTGTCCAGTCCCCGACCCCTTTCTGGAGGGCGAGTCTGTATAACAACAACGTGACATCGTACACACACATACATACAGCAGAACTGTGACGTTGATGTAATA
Source organism: Panulirus ornatus (assembly GCF_036320965.1). Classification (NCBI taxonomy): domain Eukaryota; kingdom Metazoa; phylum Arthropoda; class Malacostraca; order Decapoda; family Palinuridae; genus Panulirus; species Panulirus ornatus. The sequence continues at coordinate 5,428,754 of NC_092253.1, read as the reverse complement.
AAGCAAGAGAGGTTTATTTATGTTTATTAAACAAATGCTATCGGTAATCATAATCTGTTACACATGCATGGAAACCCCCACAATTTTTTAGGAGTGGCTCAACGAAATTTTATGGGTGACTGACTGTACGTACGAGTTGGAAGGGCCCAGTGAGTTGTTTATGGTCACACCGACAATCCTAGCCTAGTTGGAGCTTGTTAGGCTACATTTCCACCAATCAGCATCTCCTTTGATCGTATAAAAGAGGGCTTTGGTGCGAGGACCAGGCAGTGTTTACTGAGGTTCCAACGTACAGTGATCAACAATTCCCGATCAATAATGGTAAGGAATTAAGGTTTTCTTGTTAGTTTAAAAATGTTAGGTGATTTATTTAGTTATTTACGAGGAGTCTAAATTTTGTGGTATTCTGTGTCACCTTAGGAATGATTATTTTGAATATATAGATGGTTGAATGTTATTGTTAAACATAATATTTCAGGGAAATTGATATTCTATTTCGATGAGTGTCTTGTGAAACTTACAAATATCTTTTTACCATCATATACTTCTCAGATTCGAAACATTTTGATCTTCGCCGTCTTATCGGCAACATATGGCGACTTTGTGAACTACCGCACACACCAAGGACCAGTCATCTTGCAACGCCCCCAGACACAACCCGCTTTTAACATCCCAGCCCCACAACCTATCTTCAACATACCAGCCCCACAACCAGTTTTCACAATACCATCCCCACAGCCAGCTTTCGCACAAACAAACCCACGGAGTTTTCCTGCTTCAATTTCTCGACCATCGGCTACAACTCCTATACCACAACCAATCTGTGATCCAATAAACAAACCATTGGTAAGTTATTCAAATATTTCCCTTAAAAATCTATATTAGTCTGACACTCGCCAGATAAAATAATTCAATATTTCTTATATTAATACAACAGGTGGATGAAATCCACAATGGTCGAGCCTACCACTTCTCCTGGTGTCGCAACTATGGTCAAAGATACACATGGCACGATGCCGTCCACTACTGTAACACTTTAGGGAATGGTTTCCAAGCAGTCAGCATTGAAGACAAACCTGAAGATGACTTCATTAAATACGTCCTTTCAACAGGTAACTAAAAACATACCACCGATATTTACTCCCACAATTCTAAACTTACTTTAGAATACTCGAATACTTTTCTAACGTCAATCTCTAAATCTCATTTCAGAAAACATTCCCCATGTGTGGACAAGTGGTAACAAACTCCATTCCTATTACTGGACCTGGCAATCTAATGTAAACACTGGATACACCAACTGGTCACACACTGGCAGGTCTGCAACAATTTTATTACTTTAACCTAACTCCTATATTGTCTATAATCTCGCTGAGTTATCTTTCTTAACTTTGTCCCCACTCTAAATATTTAATTTTCTAACCCGCAACAGACGTGGACTCCCTCAACCAGACAACGATGAACAAAACGAGAACTGTTTAGCAGTATTGAACAACCACTACAATGACGGCATCACATGGCACGACTCCAGATGTGACGCACTCAAACATGTCATCTGTGAAGCTCGTCAATTCTACCACTAACTCTGTGAATTTTCTTGCCTAATAATTATTCTATGACCCACATTATCGGATGTATTGTTTAGTTGTGTACCTTGATGAATTAAATACTGTTGTCTAAAAAAAATTTGTATTTATATCTTTACGTTCTTGGTAACCGTTTAAACAAACCTCCCTTTATCTTTGCCATTAACCTTCACTACTAAAATCCACCCCTACAAATCGCTTTATAATATATAAAATCAATGATAAGATATTAAATCCAAACAATTTTTGTATCCCGAAGCACTATACAAAATAACACAATTACATCGTAACCCCAACTACTTTCAAACTCTTGACTACTTGCATTTAAGCTAAATCTAATACGACACTTCATTTCATTAGTACTAACCTACACCATATTAACTATCTTTCCCCTGATGCTAACCATCCTAATGTATTGAAACGCGAATCTAATCAAATTTTCTCAAACACAAAGCAACCACGTTTGAACAGAATGTTTTCGACCTGCTAAAAAAAAAACGCTCAAATCTTCGTCACAATCTTCAACTATGACAACCTATGTTTTATAAACCTAAACCATAAATATTAGGCGATAATCCCCCACGTTTTTCATCCCAGGAAAAACATTACCCAAATTGATTCAAAGCATCCCGCAATATTTCACTAATATCAAACCGTAAGGTTAAAGCGGCAAGATGGATTACCCTGAAAACTCGTAAACGTTAGGCTATTTCTCCCGTTAACTTAATATATCTCGTTCTACTACTTCTGTTCCGGTTAATTTTCTTCACTACTTTCAACCATTGTCGCTCCAATTATCAATGTTCCTATTTTCATGAAACCACGTTATTCTTAGCTAGATACTCCCCTTTTTTTTTTTTTTTTTTAGCGAACTATTTCGGAGCCACAGTACGCCGCTCGTTACATGATCATCCTCAACCTCTTAAAGCATGACAAGGCTTGAGTAGACACCCACCCACTGTTTCCCACAAAAGTAATGTCGCATAACCTCCAATGACAAGTGGAGTCGTTAGGCAGCTGAGCCGAAATGGCACCGGATGCTCCCAGACTGGGCGTGGGACAAATGGTATTCTATGGGAAGAGGGAGAAAGGGTTAATTGACCGCTCTTGCCCCATTTACCTGCAGCTTAACTCGGAAGAGGCTCCCCTATTAAGGGTTAATGGAGGAAGTAATAGGTAATCTATAGGCAGATTACAAATTCCCGTTAATGTATGCAATAGAAGCAAGACCTGATCACCAACTGGTGCGATGGTATGAATACGGTCACTCAAATGTCAGACTCGCTAGTAAAGCAATTCCTTTACTAACAAGGCCTTGTAAACTGCAACGGAGACATTAACCCTTACAATTCCCATTGAACAAAATGAGTCCTTTTCGTCTCTGGTTAGTTGTGGCCGTGTCTTAGCAAGGTATCCCTTAATCTGTAAGAAAGGCTTCGTGTGATGAGGTGTCTTCTGGGAGACACCCCTCTTGTATCAAGGAGACATCACCTCAAAATGAACTTGCATGTGTATCGGCAAGTTTTTCCTCCCCACAATAAGTTCTTAAACGCGTAGGAGGAGGAGGAAGCCGAAGCCATCGTCTGCTTAAGAAGACTCCCAGTTTACTAACCAGAAGAACCTCTCTCTCCTCCCTCTAAGTAAGTCCTTGTGGACTAACAAGGTGTCGTCTTCGAAATAGGAAACGCTTACTTCACATAGACGAGGGACGATCCTTTCGGCAGGTTGGAGCAGCGAATACACACGCACACAAACCCCCTTCAAGTACGGTCGTTTGAACCATCCCCGCTCCTGTCCCATCGCCCACGCATGCCTCCAGCCTCTAACCCTCTCCCGCCAGGTAAAGAGATGGGTGGAAGGGAAATGCAAGCATCTGTCCTCTCGCCAACTGGACTAGTTTTACCCCCAACCCCCCTTCGCGCCCCTTGACCTTTCACCTCAAAACGAAGCCCAAAATCCATGCCCAGTTTACAGCTCGCTATATCTCTCCAGCAGCGTCTCGCTTGTCATTGCATAGGATAAATTTCTAAAGCTTTGGACACGTGGGGGCAGATTGCGACCAGCGGGGGAATTCAATACTCCTGTTGGACTCTTTTGTAAATATAGATTTATCTTGACATTTTGATGAGTGAAGAAATATCCAAGCATCGAAATTCTATACTTTGGTCGAACTCTTTGTAAAAATGAGGAAAGCTCCAGCGTTTTTGATGGCTCGGTAATAAATATGATGAGGGATATTGCCCACCGCTGATATGAATAGAGTGTACTTGAATCATCGGCATATCAGGAAATATCTTTGCCGGTGGCATATGGTAATAGACACTCGTGGGTCGGAAGCATTGTTCTTTTTCTTATAGAAATCTAACGGTGGCGTTGCGCAGTTTATGACATTTATTCTTTGACGTTAAGCGATGGATGTCAGCGAATGAAGGAAATACGTTTATGGCACTGATTTAAGATTAGTTGTTAATGCTACAGGTGATCAGCTTCAGAATGTAGATGTATTCTAGCTTTTTGAACACAGTACATAACCAGAGCAGGGGTTCTGAAGACTTATAGTTAAAGAACATGGTGGTTTGCAATCTGGATCTAATGTACTGATCATACGGTGGGCAAAATGTATAAGGAACATGATTCTGATGTAATGTATAAGGAACTTGATTCTGATGTAGGTATTGAATGTTCATGAATAGAATTTGACTCTATCTCTCGGTCTGAAAACCACTTAGCCTCACTTACATGGAAAGCCGTATAGGTGCGTCATAAAAAGAAAAACGTATCTCTTGTTGTCTAAACAAGAATATATCGGAAAGACTTAATCCAAAAGAAACATATGAAATGCTATTGTCTTCATGAGCCTATGGATCTGAGGGTGATATATATATATATTGTTCATGGGAAAGATACCGTGAAAATACTCTTATAAAAGGGATTTTCATGATGCAACAGAAAATGCTTAGAATTAGATGGAATTTTGAATCCCAGCCTTTAGGCTCGATAGACAGTGAGAAGGGTCTACTCAGCAAAATACTGAATCAACCAAAACAAACTCTCGTCTCTCTCTCTCTCTCTCAGTGGGAACGCCGAAGCAGACGAAAGAAAAAACACCTTTACCTTGTTCTCAGGGAGGGCGACCAATCAGAACACGGGAGACTTCGCACCAATGAAAACATTCCGACGCAGGTCACGTGAGCATTCGTCCGGCTAGTAATGATAACAAGGCCAGACACGCTCCCTCCGTATCTCTTGTGGGTCCCTGGCCGGGAACACAGGGTTCATTGGTGGTGTTGTCGCTGGTTTTTGCACAAGGGTTTGGATGAGCTGCTGTTGGTACTGATGTTCCCTGGGCTGCTGGGGAGTTGGGAGTGGTGGAGAGGGACGGGAGAGGACAGTATTTACGCTATTGTGTGTGTGTGTGTGTGTGTGTGTGTGTGCGTGGGGTGGGGGGGTATTATGAGGTATGTGAGAATCTAGGAAGCATGGTAGAAACACTAGAATGACTCCCCACTTTTCGTCAGCCAACATTGACTCAAAATCAACAGAATGTTGAGCAGACACATCGAGCTTCGGTCAAGTAAAGTCTAATTACAATGCAAAGAGAAGTAATGTTTACCAGAGAAGAATTTTATATGTACTCTGTAAGTTCGGGAGATTTTTCTGTCTAGAAATTGTAGTTTCACACAGACACGGCCTTTGTGTTTTCCTGTCCTTACATAACACATTTCCATTAGGCTTTCGAAAGGAAATGTAATTAGACGCATTTGTTAACAGGCGAATTGTCTCTAGAGTCTGTTTGTACAGACGAAACTCCTGCCATACGTTGGAAGTTTGGGTAAGTGTTTCGAAGCTTCTTCGAAGCTGTACCAAAGGCTCGAGACTCCAAGCTCGGAACAATTTCGGTCGAGCGTACCCTAGGGCTTCCATATGCGAATGTGCGGTTCCATAAGGACATATCTCACTCATAGGTAAACAGAATCACTTAGTAACTGGTGGTAGTGCTCTATAAAGTCTCTTCTTGTAGGTAACGCTTCTCTAACTCTTTCCTTTTACAAGTTAAACCATTTTGTATCGTCCTTTTTCCAGAACGGCAGCGTCTCCCACACGTCTTGTCTCTCTCTCGTATTCCTCCACCAAATGAGTGATTCACTGTCTCTTACCAGATACGTCTCTGTTCTTCTTTAAGGTTAGGTAATGGGCGCCTATGTTTCTTTACAACAGGGAGCTTTATCTCATCATTTCTTTAGGTTGTAAATGTTACAGTTATCTTCCGTCCAGCTCGTAATTCATGCTTGACTCTCTCTCTCTCTCTCTCTCTCTCTCTCTCTCTCTCTCTCTCTCTCTCTCTCTCTCTCTCTCTCCTACTGGTAGTGTAGCTAGTGCCTCTCCTCCCAGTGACTGGGAATCAGTCAAGGCTGGAGTTACCCAAGTCCTCTGGACGTCCTCCTCCGAGCCAGAGTCCCCCACTCACCCACCCACACACACACACACACACACACACACACCTGGGGAATCCCTCCCGCCCTGATGGCCTTCATTCGGTCTGTGTACAGAGCAAAAACTGACCGTTTTCTTTGCACCAGTTTCCTGTGTAATCAACAACCAACGAGCTAAGATGAGCAGGACCGTCTTTATGTTGTAGATGTCACACACATATATATGACTATTTATAAAGAATACTTAGAGAATATTCCTTCATTTTTTTCCACATTGTGATTCAATTTGCATGTGGTCAACAACACTGAAGTTACCAAATCACTCTCTCTCTCTCTCTCTCTCTCTCTCTCTCTCTCTCTCTCTAACCTAACTGTATGTCGGACAAGCCAGCCACTTGTACCTACTGCGAATATATTTCAGCACTCTAAGGACTAATTTGCCATGACGAACAGCCTGGTATGTGCTAAAACCAAGCCAGTCATAATCTTCATTGAGATTCTTTCCCTCCAGCCGGTGCTAAAAGCTTCAAACATTGAGGGCGTAAATGACATGGCTGGCTCTTCATACACTGGATTACCACTTGATCATTTTTATAGTTACGAATTATTCACTATTGCCTGCAGGCAGAGCTGCAATAGGAAGCCTTACCAGGGACAGATATGTCCTTATTTCTTAAGTAAACTCGTTCTGTATTCTTATTTTCTATTCGTTTCCATCGTTTCTCTCTCTCTCTCGCCCAGAAGTAACCTAGCTACGTATCTTAACGCTATTGACGACAAATTACTATCTCGTGGTTAACGCTCTTGATGTGTATGCCATGTCGAATCCCTTCCCAACCCCTCCTATGCATTCATGATTGTCTTTTGGTTTCATATTGAATGATTCCTCTCACAGTTTTGTTTCTTTTTTTATCGTCAGTATAATCTATTTCACATCAGCCATGATTTATGACTGTATCTAAAGCGAGTACATATTTATAGTTTCGGTGTCCCATAAAATCTAATACTGGACGATTCTGTATAACAGGAGTGTATTATAAACCTGTGGTGTAGAGGATGGCGTCGCTGACGATGAATCACAGGATCCGGGTTCAAGCTCCGGACGGGGAACTGGCCCACAGTACACCCAACTGTTCATCAAGTGTTGGATAACAGAAAGAGAGAGAGAAAGAGAGCGAAGGAGGTAGATGGATTGATAGATAGAGGTAGATAGATAGATAGATAGAGAGAGAGAGAGAGAGAGAGATTTGACGCCGATCTTTCGACTCCTGCATGAGGTTTGTACAAACAAAAACTGCTAAATTTTTTCTGCCATTACACAGGAGTACAAGAGCACCACAAAGGTTTAAAGTTCACCTCCGTCTCTGTTACGCTTTTGGCCTCGCACTCAGAGGGGGAAAACATTCCTTGCCTTCTGGGTAAGGTTGATTGAGCATCTCCAGTCACGTTAGCCGACGAGATTCTACAAATAAGAATAGAATGGCAGTGATTGTGTTCGCTCGGAACTACTGTGTTACAGCATTTCCGACGATTTGTGAAGCTTCTCTCTTTTTTTTTTTTTAAAGCTGTAGATGTATTCAGTGAGATTAAGCTATGTGTTCCATATGGACTACATGATCCATGTATATGATTTATGATTTGCCAGTCGTGAAAACGTGTACATAAGACAATCACGTTTACCAAATGGCGTCCTAGCTTCGTGTCTTCGATGTATATCAACTGATTGTTATATTTCTCTCTTGTGTCTCCCCTGATTATGTGATTATTACACGACAGTGCACTTGGGAACTTTTCGTGTTTCATTTTCCCAGTGGACTCATAGGAATATATATATATATATATATATATATATATATATATATATATATATATATATATATATTAGCATGTGACTTTAGAAGTGTAAATCGTAGCTTCTGGCTCATACAACCTCGTATATTGAATTCGTATGAATTGTAGATCGCTCAGCGTTGCTTCATTTCACAGAGGATATTTAAAGTGGATACAAGTCTGTGGAGTATATATATATATATATATATATATATATATATATATATATATATATATATATATATACACTCCAATACACTGACACAAGTGGACTTTCAGAAGTCTGTTTCGTATAATTTTAAAGCATACTACACAGTTCTGCAATCCACAGGTATATCTTTTTCCCAAAGTACATTAGTGAAAAAAAAGTATACATGCATTAATAATATTGCCTCATATAAAAACATTATACGTTATTTTCATTCTCCTCTCACACCCTGTGAAATAAGGTCTAAGCTTTGTATTGTGCTTTTATGAACCGTTCAAGCTTACAAGAGCAATCCGCGTCCTAAAATGAGGTTCAGCTTACCTCCCCCCCCCTCCCAGAGTCAGAACAAATGACTCAAATGTGTTCACTGCGCAGAGACAAACCGGATTTGAAAGCACCACCACACTTCAGTATACTAGGTCACCTCTAACCCTCTAAAGGTAAGTATTGTGATGGCAAATTGAGGTGCATTTTTTTTTTTTTTTTTGTAGGACCTGACTGTGCCTTTTCGTACGGTTTTTATGGTTATCATTGTACCTTGAGATAAGGATTTATATTTTTTATCAGCATCTCATTAAGGCTTGTCTTTCATCTGCTTTGTTGCTTTGATTCATTCACTTCCTACTTCCATTACGTGGGTTCACCAAAAAAACGTATCTTTTTTTCCCCTGATGGAGTTTTATTATGTACATCAGAGAGAAGTATTTGCAAACAGATGGAAGAGCTTTTCTGGAACTCACTCATCTTATACTTGCAGATTTTAGCATCCAGTAAATTGTTCATTAGATTTCCTTTTATCATCATTTGGGTGAATTACTGAGTACAATTAATTACACATGTTTACTGGGGAAAAAAAAAAAGATTACCCTAACGAAGATTGTGGCACTTATTTAGTAGCAAAGTACTCCAGTACTTTGGAGACTAAATTTCACGAAAATAGATATAAACCTGATTACCTCTTCTGTCAATATATTCATACTATAAAGCTTATGCAAGATATGGGCCTTTGCCGATTCGAACTACTAATTTACATACGGTTCTTAAACAAGTACATTGTAAAGCGTTTAACATAGGAAGAGACTCTCCACAGATAATATTATATAGTCTTTACTTAGAAGAATAAGTCTTTATAGGTTCACAAAGTGTTTAGCTTGTCAGCTTGTCTTATATGTATAGATTCCATCACTCCATTGTTTACATATCTCATCATATACTATAAACTTTTACCAGGACTGTCAAGCGAGTGGTAATATTCACACTATACAAAAAAAAATAAGGTATGGACAACAAAGTCCTTCCATGGGAAGACCTCGCTGTTGGCTTCATGGGTTTCCATTCATAAATAATACGAACGAAAACGAATTTTCCAAAAGAGTCGTAATACAAACATTTACTTCAGAACTTCCGAGTTTCTTTTCTCTGTCAATTTATCATTGTGTCCGGATGTGTACGTAGTAAATTCACCATTTTGAAAAGTTATTTTTGCCGCGTGGCACAATTTTACTCCCTCCCTCCCCTGTCCTACTCCCTCCCTCCCTCCCCGAGTTCCGAGGGAGACTTAGTAAATATCGCCTAAAGTTGTTGTGGTAGAATGAGTACTACCACCACCACCACCACCGTGCTCGCGCGCGAGCGAACGCTTCCGGGACCCGCGTTCGCTCGTGGGTGTGGGGCGATGATGAAAGTTATAATGACCAAGGCGGTTATTCATAAGAGAATGTCTCTGACCTGAAATGACTCTCTTCTTTCCACCTTTCCGGAACAATCTGAAACAGATTATCAAACGTCCAAGTTAGATCTTGATGCCACAGTCACGCCTTCCAACATACTAGACCTCTTTGTCATTTCTAAAACCCTCTTACTGTGAATACACTACATCTTACCCTACATAGTCTTGCATAATCTTATTTTCATCGCTTCTAATTCAGAGTGCCCACCTTCTGTCCCTAACTATAGCACTTTGGTCGAATTGAGCAGTTATCACTGTACGAGTCCTTTTGCAGGCTTTCCCTGGGAACGATACTGCTTCGCTGTGCTGAACGCAAAGCGGAGGGTAATCTGTCTTATCCTAATAGCAACGGTGTTCCTCAGGGTTCTCTCCTGTCTCCTCCTCATTTTTCTTCTTTTCATTATTTTTCTCTCTTCGACTTTGAACACTATTCACTGATGCAGATGACTCCACTTAACATACTCCAACCCTCTTTACCTTCCCTACTTCTCTAACTTAATTTTTTTTCTCTCTCTCTCTCTCTCTCTCTCTCTCTCTCTCTCTCTCTCTCTCTCTCTCTCTCTCTCTCTCTCTCTCTCAGGCCTGCACTTGTGCAAAGATATCAGACTCGAGAAGCAGTAACCAAGTCAAAAAATCTATCTATACTCTACGTCAATTACTCTCCATGTCTCATTCGACGACTCAGTCGTTCAACATCACAATGTCTGCTTCCTAAAAATTAGGATGATGTGCTGTAATCGTATCTCCTTGTGAGCAGCTGTTTAATATCTATACTCATTTTTTCTTCACCCTGATACATACATATAGCACTGCTCACATATCTGGAGTGGTTCTTCCTACACCTCTCTCTTGAGTTTTCCATCTCATCATATATATATATATATATATATATATATATATATGTGTGTGTGTGTGTGTGTGTGTGACAGAGAACTTGATCCTCATAAGTACAAATCTATCGCTTGGGCTACGAATCACGTACACTTTAGTGTTAACACTCATCGCGTTCCCTCTCATTAGCGTTCCCTCACCCTACCCTCCCTCATGGTTATTAGGCCTTCCTTATGGTTATTAGTCCTTCCACATGGTTATTAGTCTCCCCCTCGGCCAGCCCTCTGCTCGTAATACTGAAACAGTACCCAGCAATTTACAACAGCTGCACCGTATATCAATTGTTTTTGTTTTCCAAATAGAGAAAAATAAGTAGTGTTACGGTGTCATTATCTATTGAAGCGATATATATATATATATATATATATATATATATATATATATATATATATATATATATATATATATATATATATATGTGTGTGTGTGTGTGTGTGTGTGTGTGTGTGTGTTTTATCGGAGGCAATAGTGGATGACTGTGATGTACCAATAATTATTTACAGCCGGGTATACATTCAGTCGACTTAAATTCAACTTTTCTTTCGTAGTTTCAACAGTCACTCATCTCTGTATTGTTCTACTGTGGCCTGAGAGATAAATGGCCTTGACCTTTTTATTTTTTTTAACCATTTATGGAATGAGTTCATTCATTTCGTAGAATGATCATTTACTGTATTCCTAAGGTTGATGGCGTGGCTTGGTCGCACAAAGGCTTATACAAAAAAAGAAAAAAGGAGAGAAACTTCCATTGAAAATCTCCGTTAAATTAGAGAGGTTTGTGAAAACATCAGTGATATTCTTCGACAACAGCGAGTCGATGTTTTCGACAAAACGCATTCGGGAATTTCAACAACACACAAATGGTTTTAGAACAGACAGACTTCCGGGATATTTTGTTTTTCGTTTTTTTTTGAAACAGCAAAAGAATATTCTGACATTTCAAAGTTCAAGCTTTTTTTTTTTAAACGGAATGTTTAGGTACATCGAAAAGACTCTTCGACAGTATATGATGGGTGGTGTATTAAGATCACCCGTACGATAGTGTTGATGATTTTCTTATCATATATTTCAACAAATAGGTATCTTGCTTGCTCACAGCTCAGACTTATGAAACTGTAAAATGGCCAAAAGGGGAAATGAAGAATGGTAAATCATTTCTTAACACGGTAGGTACTGCAATATTCAAACTAACCTTGAATAAGTGCTCTGAAACATCTTGAAATACACATGAGCATTATATCTTCAGAGTCCTGAGGGAAATCCATGTTAGATTAAACAAAAGGCCAGACTAATACCTGAGCGAACATTTACGGTTTATTCCGAGGTGCAGACGACTAATGAGATTCAATCAACAGTATTTGAAACTTTAATGATAGATACACATTGTTCCCCACTCTTGTTTGATGCTATTCGATGCCTCATAAGATCCTGGACGGAGACTTCCTTTCAAGTGGATGAAAACAAAGATGCGTTAATGGCACACAGTCCCCTCTGTGGCGGATAGCCAGCCCGTCTCTATGATAACTTGATCCTATGACACTTTTGATTACAACTAACTTCACACCTCCGATAAGAATTCCACAAAAATAAGGAAGAAAATCTTTCTAATCTGAGAAAGAGTTTGGAAAAAAGATATCATATATCAGAGCTTGTTAACCAGGTATGATTCCTTTTAGAGAGTTATTGGTGAAGGCCAGATGAAGTGCGTTGCATCGCGGATATAAACGTTTGTTGGTTTTAGCTCGGATGGGGAAACTCTGATTTAGTTTTATACCGGCTCCGGCAAAATAGGAATCATCCTTTATGAGAGATCCTTCTAATTTGAATGCTTGCTTTTCATACCCACGGAAGGCTTGCTCTACCAATATTGTTGCTCTCGTAAAGTAATAAAGAGGATAAGAATGTAAAAAGGAATAAGTATATATATATACCTGTATATATATATATATATATATATATATATATATATATATATATATATATATATATATATATATATATATATATATATGTGTGTGTGTGTGTGTGTGTGTGTGTGTGTGTGTGTGTGTGTGTGTGTGTGTTTAAGGATGGGTGATCTAGGCTCCGGAGAGTATAATTGGAGGACATGGGTTCCCGTTGTAAATAAGAATGGATAGTTCTGGCTGAACTGTGTTCTGAGAAGGTGATGACATACACAGGTGGACGTGAGTAAGTGAGTAAGGCTATGGTTCACAAGTCTGATTCTATCATGTGCAGATCGACAGGGGGAGTGTTTTTCTTTGGACGTGAACGTGCAAAGAGATGCAGCAGGTGGAACATCTGATCATATTTTATGGATGGAGACGAGTTTTTAAAGTTTGTGGTAAGTTTGAGATGAAACAAAAGAGAAAACAACGTATGAATGAAGGACATTAATGAAATCAAACGTGTCTGAAATGCATCTTCGTCTTCTTACTTACTGAAAATTCTCATTATTCCTGTTAATTGAGGAAGAGATTTGGACCAAGACTGTGTTATACGTTTACTTTTTTTACTCTCTCTCTCTCTCTCTCTCTCTCTCTCTCTCTCTCTCTCTCTCTCTCTCTCTCTCTCTCTCTCTCTCACTCAAGTCATGCAAGTTTTAGAGATCTAAATATCAATGATTCCCCCCCCCCCCTCCGGTAATATCTCTTGAATGGTTGATGCAATGAAGCGATCATATTCACCAGTCAACCACTGAATACTGAATGAGGTGCTCTATTGTAAACTTTGGCAGCTAGTTAGGTGCACGCTTGAGTGATACCCATCCAGAGTTCGCAAGTTACAGTGTTAATAGATACATTATACATAACTGATGTACTCGCTCAATGTGGCATTATACATCATGGAATATCAATGCAATATTGCTATTAGTCTCGTTCAATGCAAGATTTATATGATGGTATATTTGAGAACTTTAGCATTCCAGTTGGCTTACTGATGTGTATTGTAAGCAAGGAGGCGTGCAAGGATATAGACTTACTCTGCTGCGTTGCGTTTCCTGGGCATTTCACGCCTCGAGTCTTCCTTTGCATGGTGATAATTAACTCATTAAAGTCTGTTGTACATTACTGAGT